>NW_004443988.1:3059394-3096458 GCF_000243295.1 Trichechus manatus latirostris
AAGAAGACCAGACTTAATGGTCTGAGACTGGAGGTACCCTGGAAAGCATGGCCCCTGGATTCTCTATCAGCCCAGAACTAAAACAATTTCCGAGGCCAACTCTTCAGACAGGGATTGGAACTGGACTGTCAGACATAAAGTGATACCCATGAGGAGTGTGCCTCTTAGCTCAAATAGACAGAAGAGACTAAACGGGCAGCTTCTGTCCAGAGGTGAGATGGGAAGGCAGAGACGGTTAGGAGCTGGCTGAACCGACACTGGGAATCAGGGGTGGAAAGGAGGAGTATGCTGTCACAGTATGGGGAGAGCAATTAGAGTCACATAACAAAGTATGTAAAAATTTTTGAATGGGAAAAAATAAAGAAATAGGTAATCATTTGCTTCTATACACCATATTTTAGACAATCTTCATTTGAGATTAAACCCACATTTTCTCAACAGAAAAGTTTTCAACTAATACTCAGAGCTACCTAAAATCCAAAGGAACATGTAATAAGATTCTTTTGGTGCATAATAAACATGAATATGCCTGTATGTAGAATGGATAAATTCAACTAGAATAGTAGCACTTCATTTGCAGCAATAATCATAGTCAATCCAAAAAAAGACATGTTTTTCTTGTCAGCTTTATTCAAGTATTTCACAGCAGTTATATTACAAATTACAATAAATTTTCAAAATTCCAGAATTCAAAAATTAAATAATTTACTTCAAACTAATGTAAAATGAAGTCAAAATGCAAAACATCAATTTAACACAATTCTAAATTAAGCCACAAATCCAAAATAGACCATAGTTGATGAAGTCTACTTAATGTACAAAGTAGACATACATGACAGAAACCAAATAGGACTCCCAAGTCTAAATAACCAATGTACAAAATACAAAAGATGCAGGTACAAGCCCAAATTCAAGTTTACAATGTGATTACAAAAATAATAATAATGGCATTCAGCTACGGGACCTGACACTGAAAATACCTACTGAATAGCACCATAGCCGAACCAACTTAATCAAAAAATGGGAAGATAAGAAATTACCACCCCAATCCTTAAAAATAAAATCCAGTAAACCTACAAATACATTGGCATATGAGAAAAATCAAGTCATGAAAGGATGTTAAAGGAAAAAAAAATTAATCACAGGTGAGACTCAAGCTCAAAAACACAATTAACTAACTCCACAGCCATCAGTTTCAACCCTAATACGGTTCCATCATCTTCAAAATAACTCCCATGGCCCCCACAGCTGAGCATTAACTATTGTTGGGCTGTGCTGTGACACATATTTTACTGATCTGAGAGCAAGGTTTTACACAGGAGCTTATCGTTTATAATGGTCACAACAGGAAATAAGAACAGAGGTCAATTTGTACATATTTTTGCCAATGCTATATAGCCAAAATTAAGAACTTACAGAAAGGTACACAAAATTGAGTTACTTGGGTAATTTCACAAGCTGCTTTAAACTATAGAACCACCAGATATCTGTAAAATAAGCAAAATTGGTGTAGTATCTTTCTTTTTGAGGGGAAAGGCCAGAGGAGTTGGTACAATTTCAGCTTATTTTTCTCCCCTTGGCCTTAATTGGCTTTCTCTTAAAGACCTAAACTGTTCAAAGTGGCAGTTCCTATCACACTGAGGTTGCCTCCTACTTCTCCATCTACGTTAAGTTTAAAATAAAACATCTTGATCTTTTGGAAGCATTTTAAAGCTGAAAATAAATAAATTTCCCTTGTCAAACTCACTGATGGCTAAAATCTTAATTAACTTGTACAAATTTAGTAACTTACTAAGAACATGTATTTTTCCTTTCACAAGTGCTGCTGTTACTTGAACAGAATCATTCTAAATTAGAGTAACTGGAATAAATATTAAAAAAAAAAAAAAAAAAAGTGCCGCAAGAACCTGAGACTTGCAAAAAACCCTTTTACCAGAAACTTGCTACAAAAAATCTGCTACATCTTATTTCATCAAATCTTTAAATTCTGTAACAATTTCCATCAAAATACAAAATGCTAATGTATCAGACAGTAAAATAGTTTGAACTGGTATGATGGTAATAAATATTGAAGAAAGCATGAAAATCCTTCCAATAATCAAATTGGAGGTGTCAAATAACCTCCCCTTTAAAATGGTTCATCGTTAATCGCAAGTGCCTACCTTAAAAATACAGTGTGTCTATATGGGTAGCATCTGGAATCATATAACTAACTGAATACTATGAAAACTTCATAGACTAGGTATAAGGAAAACAAGTGGTATTTTAAAAAATTAGGCTAGCATGAGAAGGCGTAAAATGTCAATGCAAATACAGAGAAGCATTTAAGATGACTACAGTAGCCTAAGGCCACAGTGTGCTCTCTGCACAGGCATCCAGCACACTACAGAGCCAGAGACAAGGAGACAAGTACCTTAGCTTCAGCATGTAAACAGTGGCAAAGTGATTACAGGACTCTGCAAGCACTGTTGGTAACAAATACAAAAAGCTGAGGTAGCTCAGTATCTCTGCAGTAGTCCACGACCATTTGCTCTAATTAAAACCCAAACTACATGTGTTGCATATACTGGAATGACACACCTGCAGCTAAGGGCTACAATGAATGAAGATATCAAGCCAACATTCAGCAAAATTTTCTACTTTTTTGTTTAAAAATTATCTGATAAAAAATGTCACTGCACTCCCTTTGCCTCTTTGCAACTGCCTAGACTGTCTCCAAATTTGTAGAAAGCAAGGTTTTTGTAAAAACCAGTAACCCATAATTAATATCAGGATAAGTACAATTCACAGAAATCACTCAACAAGATCCAAAATGGGTTCCAATCAAATGAATAGTTGTGGAGGTTAAGAATATGGGAAGGGATTTAAACATTAATACTGTTATTCAAGGACTATACCAGATGGCTCTTGTAATTCTACATATAGAAAACGAACTTTATGAAGCTTTTGACAAATTCCTCTCTATTCTGTCCATTTGGCAAGTCCTGGTTTTAAAACAAAACTATAATGATTTACTATACATGAAAATCATTCTTCTCTGGGAACTCAAACACAAACAACTATTAAATTGCCACCAACAGAAGAAAGAATGGCCAGTATCTATTTATTTTCTGGTCATCATTGACAGCAATATTGAAAAATGTATGAGCTTTTTTTGTGCAGTGTGAATTATTTGTTAACTGTTGTGGTTTTAGTTTGTTTCTCAAACAGAAATAGACCACATAAGAAAACTTACCATTTTAGTATATGGTGTGGCTTACTGAGTGTCTTGATTGAGTTTTGAGAGCAAGATAGGCATTTTATACCAAAATATTGGTTGCCTTTAATGACAGAGTATCAAAACTTATTTTCAAGATTATGATCAACGAAAACATTCTGTCATTGACTACAAACAAGCCCATCCATCTGTTTAGCCTTATCTTTCTCAAATGAATAAAAAGGCACATTGAAGGCAGTTCTAAAGAGCCTAATCTAATTTCATCCAGTTTCTTCAGTTTCCCACCAGAATATACCATAGCCAACTCTAAAACAGGTCTCAGTCCATTACCCAGAGAATAAGAAAATGAATGTGATAAAAGGGGTAGAAAGGAGAAAAAAAAAATAGGTTGCCCACTGTTTAAACAATTCAACATGGTTAGAACTGCCCCGTCCAGTTTCCTTGTGTTTGCTGGTCTGCTCCCTAAGACAGAAGTCTCCAAAAGAGAGTGCACGAAAAGAGGAGCAGAAGCGAGAGCAGTTTTTGTAGCACCAAAATCTCCAAGCTGTGGGGTTGTATTTTTTTTATTTGTGGAAAATACAACATATTTCTGAAGTTCTGTTTGGTTCTTGTAGGCTGGTTGGTTTCAGGTACCTGAGACAATAGCACCAAATTCAACAGAGAGAGAAAATGAGTGAGAGAGCACTTAAGACTAAGGCTCTGCACATAATTGGTGCAATTTGAAATCGAATGGCTCAGAAGACTGCTCTGTCAGGAGCAGATTGGAGAGGATAAACCACTCATCTTGAGAAGTTCATAGGAATGTCTCAAACATATGAACTGTTCTTTCCATCTCCTATAAGGGGGAAAAAAAAGGAATGTTATTTATTAAGGGAAGGACAAAGGTATTTCTCCTTACGGGATAATTCACTTTAGTATTAAAGAAAGAATTTGAGATAGAAGGTAAACTTTGAACACTTTCCTGATTACAATACCACAGCTACTCTGTAAAACTATCTGCCCTGGACACTTTCAAGTGTCTTCTATTTTATATTTAGACTAATGAGGATGATGATGGTAACACTCAATGAGTATTTACTATGTCAGATACTATCAAGAAATTTATATATACAAATTCATTTAATCCCACAAAAACCCTGAAGATAGGTATTATTATGAGCTTCATTTACAGATGAGAAAACTGAGGCACAGAGAGGAGAGATTATTTGCCAGCTAATAGGCAGCGGCAGAGTCAGGATTTAAATACAGGCAGCCTCACCCCAGAGCCTGAGCCCTTCCTCAGGCATGACATTCTACTAGCTCCCAAAGCAAAATAAACGCATTCAGTGTAGGGAGGCTTATGTCAAAAAGCCGAAAGCACTCTCTTCCCATTTCTATCCACTTCAACCAGAGCCGAAAAGATGAGGAAAAAGCCAGAATGAGTTGCTGCCATCACCACCACCAGGAAAGACACTCACTGCTGATTCTGCTACAGATCTCCTTCCTCCCATAAAGTGGCCCTAGAGATTACAAGACTTCCAAGTGCCATACTGAGAGATGTTTCACTGCTGAAGACTATTCAATCCACCCAAGCGAATGAAAACTCAATCACTTAAAAAGAGGTTCTAGAATAAGAAAATGTAAAGAACTCTACCCCAACTCATTTGATTTAGATAAGCAAATGTCAAATACATCTAAGACATTTGGTTTCCTTTACTTCCTTTAAACATCTCCAGAAATTTTAAATCTCCATAGAACTACTAGTAGGCTATACTAGCAGATTATCACCTCATAAAAAAGTTCTATAGGATTAATCAAAATCACTTCTGCTTAATGTTTTATCATATATTGCTGACTAGGAAAAAACAATCAGGTTATAAACCAGAACATACAGTATGATCCCAATTTTAAAATATGCATTCACATACCTATATTATGTACATCCAGATGTTTTAAAAGGATGGAAGATATTCTAAAAGATTAACACTGATTAGTTTCCTCTAGATAGTGGGATATGGGTGATACTTTTATTTTCTTGTGTTTTTCTGTAGTTTACATATGTACAATGACATAGTATAGCTTCATAAAAATGTAATTTGTAAAAATGTGATTAAAAGATAATCTTGCTTTAATTCAAGTCCAATACTTCTTACTACACATGAAACATAATCACATACTCTGTATATGAATCTTAATATACTAGAAATGCTCCTTGAGCACAGGGACTTTGTTTTATTCATTTTTTGTATCCCAAATGCCTAGGACAGTATTTGGTACTGAAGGTACTCAATAAATATTCAATAGATGGACCATCAGATAAACTAACAGGCAAATGAGCCAAGAGAGTCTAATTTAGTCACTTAGCCTTTTAATGGGTAGATGCAGGAATACATTAGCTTAGATACCTCAAAACACAGAAGTGGGGCTTAATGATGTAGATTATATGAATATAAGCTCATCATATTTATAAGGGACAACTTTCTTATGGTTCAGAGTTGTCTAGAAAGGAAATGGTCTGCCTCTAAAAGTGTCTAAGCAAAAGGACAACCACTCCTTGATGGGGATATTTTACAGAACTAGATTTAATGATGTCTTGCAAGAAGTACAGCCAGGATGCTCCTTAGAAGGGAGGATGGCAAGACTTCTCTCACATACTTTGGACATGTTACCAGGAGGGGCCAGTCCCTGGAGAAGGACATCACACTTGGTAAAGCAGAGGCTCAGAGAAAGAGAGGAAGACCCTCAATGAGATGGACTGATACAGTGGTTGCAACAAACAATCGGCTCAAGCATAGCAACAACTGTGAGGATGGCACAGGACCGGGCAGTGTTCTGTTCTGCTGTACATAGGGTCACTATGAGTCGGAACTGACTCGATGGCACCTAACAACAACAACAAATCTAATGAAATGAGATGACCTTTCAGTTCTCTTCTAACCATTAATTAGGTGGTAAATAAGTCTCATTGTCCATGCCAGTTCCTTTTTATCAGCAATGGCTGCCTAGGGAGCAGTGGCAAAGACTATGTGGTAAGGACTATGTGGCCATGCCCACATTTAATAGGGCTGAGTGATATACCCAGCCAGCAATGTCAGTAATGAGAAAGGGAGGGGAGAACTGTGACATACTATTCAATGTATGGAATCCCTGGGTGATGGAAATGGTTAATGTGCTTGGCTGCTAACTGAAAGGCTGGAGGTTCAAGTCTACCCAGACGAGCCTCGGAAAAAAGGCATGGTGATCTACTTCTGAAAAATCAGCCACTGAACACCCTTTGGAGCACAGGTCTACACTGACACACTTAGGGTGTCCACGAGTCTGAATCAACTTGATGGCAACTGGCTAGTTGGTTGGTTGGTTTAGTCTATGTATGTGCTAACCCTGAACACCATGAATTTCTGTGTTTTGACATACTAAGGAACCCCAGGTTACTTCTTCCCTGAGACAAAATGGTACAGAAAAGCTTTATTTTTCAAACCATAACTCTTAACGATTTTTCTAATCTTAAATCTTCAAAACATTCTTTACTTACTTGGTGAAAGATAAAGGCTAACGCAAAATAACTTTTTTTCTCTTTTCCTTGAGATAATGAAAACACATACCTGTTTATTCTAAAGAACAGAATAATAAACTAGCTTACCTCTACAAGTTGTGATTTGTCATAATCTTTACGATGACGGTAGATGCACTGACTAAGAAGAGAATATAATCTCTCCAGTTGATCAACTGCCAGATTGTTGCTTTTATCTACCAACAAATCGAGCAATTTCTAAGAAAAATGAGAAGAAAATAGAATAAAATGAAATTTTATCTTACTGGTCAAACTGAAACAGTTTTATTCAAATGTCTATGCAATAGGCATTATAAGGCTATGTATGGCATAACAGTGACACCTGAGGTTAGAAGACTCTAGAACTTAGTTTATTACCAAGACCATTCCCTCTATTTCTCAACCCTTCGAAATACACATAACTCCTTTTTAGGAGAAGCTCTGAGGCAATTCTATTCCTAGGTTAAAGCATCCAAAACTAGCTTTATTCAATTGTCTACAAATATCTTCAAATGTCTTTCCACTCATTTTAAAACTCACTGGGAATAGCTAGGCTTACCTTCAATCTCTCACGATCGACTATAAGAGGTGGCACAGGCTCAGATGGCTCTTCTGGAACCAGTTCCAGGCTTGTTGTTTTTGCCTGTTCTAAAATTAATTTACGATATTTCTTTACTTTAGAAGCACCTACAGTTGGAGGGGGAAAAAAAGTCTATAGCAAGTAAAAGTTAAGAAAAATCAGGCTTAAATAACTATGAATTCTTTTACTCACCACAAATTCTTTTTTGGAATGAGGGAGGGCATAAGCATTCTTTAAATTATTTTTTGGTAAGAAAAGAAACCCAAATTAAGGAAAACTAAACCACAACCATGAAAGCCAAGTCATACTAGAATATCATCTAATAAATATAGCCACTAAAAGGAAGATAAAGAAAATCTTCATCTCCAAGCACTGACTTATAAACAGCCTCACTCTCTTTATGATAGCCATCAATTAAAAATTTGGAGCTTTCAGAGTTGGAAAAAGGGAAGCAATCTAGAAAAACAGATACAAACACAAACTGGAACCAATCTGTCTACACATTTGCCTCTCAAATCTAAAATATTTTCCTCAATACTGCCTGAAATTCTCACTTTTTCTTTTACACTGCCTAAAATTATATTAGAGATATGACCTGGGTTATAACATTTTTTTTCTTAACAATATAAACCTACTGTAAGTGTAATAAGGCTAGTGTTCTTTCCTACCTTAGAGTGAATTAGTATAATCTAATTACTTTCTTCCTAATGTCTTGTTGAGACCAGCCAAAACAGACATGTTGAGGTGGGTGAGCATAATTTCACAGCAGCAGACACTTTGCAGGGTAGAGTCCTGTGTAGATCATCAAGCCCTATGTTCTTCAAAGTAGGAAAACTCTAAGAGGAGGCTGAGGGGGAGGGAACACAAAGACAAACTTGGACTGTTTCAGAATTTTATACAGGATCTGGACCATGTCAGGGACACTAAGGAGAGTCTTCCTCCTCCTTTTTACATTAGTCCTCTTACTCCCAAGTCTTTATTCTTTCTGCTTCTCATCAGTGCCTGCTCTATAGATAAACATTAAAGAAACAAAATATTGCCTTTAAAAATATATACTATAATACACTAGAGAAATGTTATATTTCAGGCAGCCTTTAAAGTATGCAGACTTTATATAGTTCAATAAATATATACCAGGGTTTTTGTTAAGGCTATATAGATCGTCATTACTTCATCTGTGGACTTCTATGGGCCTGAGAACTCAGATTAGGTACAGTACACTAGGTAATACTACCCTGACAATTTCAAACTAAAACTTCAAGTAAAGCTTTTACACAACAAATTATCTTAAGCTTTCAGATCACTAGTTAAGCACAGTATTAATTTAAACCTGTTCTGCAAGCTTACTGAAATCTTATAGTAAAATAGCTGAAAAGACATGCCTACCCTCACATCCATTCTGCCTCCTAACACCTTAAAAGTCTCCCTTTTTCCCACTCTGTACCTTTCATTACTTAACCCTAGCTTTAACACAGTTTTAAAGCTCTGTCTAAATGATAACCCAGAATACACACTGCTCTTAAAACTACTTTCTATTATTAAATATTGAGGAAAAAAGAAAAATACTCAACGAGTAGCAGGAAATCTCTCTTTATCCATTAGAAGAATTTTAAGACTTTGAATAAAACCTTCCTACTTCCTAATTCTGCTAAAGGGCTCCAAAAAAACTGGGAGCAAAACTTTTCCCACCAAGCCCAAATCCCAGCTGTGTACTCCATACAATCTAGAGAACATGATACATTTTGAAGACAGCATAGTGATAATAGTGATAAGCAACAAGAAGAGTAGCAGCCCAGGAAGGAAATGCATATTGTGCAGGGTAGATATCCAACTCACTCCACCCTAATCTGTACAAAAGAATAATGATAAACAAAGAGGAGCTCGGAAGTCTCAGCTCCCCTTTTCTGATTCTTCTAAAATCACAGAGCCATAGGAAGCCAGGAGCTAGCAGAGTGCTCTGATTCTGTGGGAACAAGGGAATTTTGACAATGGGAATTCTGTTTCTTTCCTTACAAAGCAATGGAACCCGCTTAGGTCGAACATTCCTCAGATTCAACTAATACTGATTGCCTGCAATGAATATACCTTAGTATGTGCCAGGTACCATACAAGGCAACATACATGATTAATTTAATCCTGGCAACAATGTGATTCCGAAGTTTAATTTAAAAGATGAAAAAACAGGTGGTAGAATGTAAGTGACTAGCTCAAAGTCACATGATTACAATGAATAGAAGTGGAGATTTAATCTGGGTTGATATGACTCTTATTAATAGACTACACTGCTATTAACATCTAAGTCTTCTCTGCCCACTCTCACCTCACCCCAATAACTCTTCTGTTAGAATTCCACCTTCTTAATACCTGTGGATTTACTCAGCTTTTAGTCATAAATCCTTTAGAACAGGGGTGATAATCAGGTAGGAGGTAGGAAGGCAATGCATTCTGGACTTCAGACCCTCTGAAGCTTTCTGCAGGGAAAGGAGTTAGAACTTTAACAGATTCTCAAAGGGGTATAATTACTCATCAACTGTTGCTAGCAGGGAATAGATAAAACATGCATTTAATTAACTCTGGAGCTTAAGCCTTCATAGAAGATTTTAAAAAAATATTAGCTCTACCTTCTTTATCCAGTTCTGCATCTTTAACCTCCACATCAGGGCTAGGTTCTAACTTCTCATTATTGCTACAGTCCAGTGCCTCTAGTTTCTCAGGATCATCTCTGTGATTCTCCTTTGAAGTTTCTGGTTTTTCTTTTGACTGGTCCTCCAGAAGGGTCTTTTGTTCAGAACTACATTTATCTCCACTACCACAGAAAGAAATTACTTCAGCTTTGCCATTCTGACACTCCAGAACTGGAATTCCTTCAAAACTGTCAGTGGAGGCCTCACCATTTAGACAGTTTCCTTTAAGGAAAGGTTCTTTCCTAGATGTCTGTTCTGGATTTAGAGAACTGCTGCTGTTGACGAGCAGGGATTCATTAGAACTTTCCTCTTCAGTTGATGCAAAGTTCTCTTTTGTGCCTGCTCCATTGTTAAGCCTCTGCCCCTGGTCCATGTCCATGATGTCACATGATGACTCATCATTGGTCACAGACAAGTCTCCAGTCTCTTCGCCATTTTCCTCATGGCAGTCAGTGCTTACCTCAAACTCTCCATTCTCTAGCAATTTCCTGTCTTCCGCATGGTTCTCATAATCTGCAAATTTGGTGTCCTCTTCATCTTTTTTTAAATTATTGACTTTCCTTTTCTTAATAATTCCTTTACCCCACTGTGATCGCCGCCTCGATTTTCTCCGAACCCGAACTGTTGTACAAGGAAGAGGAAGGAAAAAAAAAGATATGTAGAACTTGGAGTATAATACTTATTTTACAAATGTTTATTAGATATGACCCAAAAGAAAGTAAACCTGTACTCATGCAGTACACAAACAAAAACTACTTCGTCCTTGACATCTATTCTGATTAATCCTCACAATTTACAGCTGGGAGGGATATGAAATCAGGGATGGACTTTGCAAAATGAGTATTTGTTTTAAAAAATTGTATCCTGTATGAGTTTACTCGCCATTAATATTTTTTATTACCCTACAGTCTAATTCTACTTTACAGCTCTTCCTAATTCTAAGGATCCAGGGGCCAAGCATATAATATACACACTTAGGAAACAACCATATTGCCAGGCTGCCTGGAAAGTTTGGGGCCACGGCTCCAGTTTTCCACTAGGAAGGCAGGTGCTTTGCCAGCAAGATCACCTAAAAGATGGCTCCTAAACCATGAAAGGAAATGAAGGCATGGTCAAGTGTAGCAAGACAGAATAGTTACGGGTAGCCCCACAAACATATCTCCACTGTCTCTCCTTCCAGAGAAAGGAATCACTCACAGTGAGTATGGTCATGGATAGAAGCCCTATGAAGGTTATATGGACAACTGGTTAACCAACTTTTAGCCTCTTCTAGCACAAATGACTCACCCAGCAGCATCAATTTCTTGCAAAGTAGTTATTTGAGAGTACGTGAGAAAATTAAGTCTTCTGTTATCAAGACAGCAACAATAACACTAACAAAACACTGAAAATAATTTATTTAGTCAGTTAAGTGAAAAAGGAGACCTATAAAAGTTGTAAGGATTATATTGTTAGATGCTAGGACCTATCATGAGCATTCTGAGTGGAGAGCTGGAGCTTTCAGGTGACAACAGACTCAGGGATATTTAATTTCCTGTCTATGTATCAAAGGTAGTCAGGCAAGTCGACCCTGTTGTTTCTTCAATAAACAAGAAGTTAATTTTATATTTTGCTATTTGGGATTCTTGCATAAAGGCAATGTAAATCCAAAAATTATTAAAGCAAACTAGTTAAACTAGAGCCCTACACTTCTGGTGTCTAACCCTGAATTCTAAATACTAGTTTACATCTAACCTCATGGACAAGGAGTCAATTCTGACTCATAGCGAGTCTACAGGAAAGAGGAGAACAGCCTTGTAGGGGTTCCAAGCTGTTATCTTTACAGAAGTGGACTGCCCATCCTTCTCTCGCTGAGTGGCCGGTGGGTTCAAACCACCAACCTTTCAGTTAGCAACTGAGTGCTTAACCACTGTGCCACCAGGGCTCCTTTAGGTTTTATCAAAGAGTGAAAATCACCCTCCCCTTTTTTTTGAGACTATGAAAGTAATAAGTAGTCAAGTGTGACTTAATTTAAAAAGACAATATATATTTTCAACATGTCAAGACTGAAAAACTCCCTAAGCAAAGACATTTTTAAAAGAAAATACAGTAAAACCTGCAAAAGCCAGAACCTGTGTAAGGTGGAAACCTGTAAGAGAAGGAAAACGCAAATAATTTTCCACTAAAACAAGCAACAGAAAAGTGGTGAGACTGCACCCTGTCGAAGACGGAAAACTTGCGAGATCCAGAAAAACAAGGCAGTCCTGTCCAGTTCCAGCTCTCACAGGGTTCACTATATAAATACGAGATCACTAAGTATAGATCCTTTAATCCACAGTTTAAAATTTGCTTTTTAAGTAATCAGTCCATTAACTTCCCTGATATTTCCTTATCTGTGCAGCAGACAAGAGGGAATATGGCCTTATGGCAATCCTTGTTTCTTATACTCACACCTGCTTAAGATGAAGTTGTAATCTATCAACAGTGTATAGTGTGTTTATATACTTCTTTCATTCTTTCATCTTTAATCCCTACTGAGTCTCTGTAAAGACATTAAGTTATTCACAAGAAATGGGCAAATTTCATTATAAATATTATTATTCTTTCTTATTTAAGAAAATGTCTCCCTTTTAAAGGTTTCTGAAATCAATTCAAAAATTCAAGTTATTAAGTCAATCCAGCTTGAAATATATTTTTCCTTCAAAACTGTATTATCACTGGAACCATCTTTTCATTCTTTTTTCCTCCATTAATTTCTATTTTTACAATTTACAGTTATAGGGTAATTAGCATAGAAAAGAAGATTTCTGTATTAGTCTATTATTAAAAGCTGGTACACAGGATTAGGAGATGGGTGTTCATAGGCATTCCATTAACTATATGAAAAACTAATCTAGTCCACATTAAATGTGAAAGAAAAACATTCAGCTTGCTCTGTCTCTAAAAGGTAGAGCTGTGAGGATTTTACTGTCTGACAAGCTACTCCTAAAACTTTAACCTCACTTATTCTCTAACCATGTAACCAAAGTATGAGAGCTTCCCTTTTTGTTTCCTCACGAAGCCATGTAACTCTAGAGCAAGAAGAGGTTGAACTCTGCTCAGTTAAGAGCTAGATCAATTACTTTACATGTAGTACAGTAAGCAAGGGCCAGGAGCCCTCCTGAAGCAAGATTACCTCTAGCGTTTTTGTTTTGGCTAATAACAGAAAAAATATTCTTATTCTTTGGGAGCTAGAAGTGGATTTTTCCCCTCGTTACATTATTATTGCTAATTTAAAACAAAACAAAACACCACTGCCATCAAGTCAATTCTGACTCACAGTGACCCTACAGAACAGAGTAGAACCACCCTACAGGATTTCCAAGGAGCAGCTGGTGGATTCGAACTACCGACCTTTTGGTTAGCAGCTGAGCTCTTAACCACTGGGCCACCAGGTTTCCACTGCTAATAGTATAATTTTGGCAAAATAACAGAGACTGGTCATATAAGCTCCAGGAAGAATGGGGATTTTTGTTTGTTTTATTCTGCTCTATCTCCATAGCACCTGTCATATGGTAGGAGTATGTATTTGTGGAACTAATCTTTAATATATCACTTCCTTTTTCAGAGGTGCTCTGTGTGAAAAGCCCATTTAAGGGCACAATCTTCAGAGTCAATTTTTATAGCACCACTGAGCTTGTTTCTAGAATTAAGGAAAGCAACTCTCCCTTAGGGACATTGAGATATATGATTTAAATAAACTAATGCAAAAGAGACAATTAATGTGTCACATATGCCATCTACTGGTAAGAGAAAACAAAACTCACATTTCTAGATTAAAAGAACATGTTGAATATTTAAATGAATTTAAACTGCTTAAAGCCAATATTCAGTAAATATTTGTACCAACTGCCAAGCATGTAAAAGATTTCAAGGTTTAAATTAGGTGCCATGTTATATAATCCAGGTCATGATCTGATGTACAACCAGGCCAAACCCATTCCCACTGAGTTGATTCTAACTCCTAGTGACCCTACAGGACAGAGCAGAACTGTCCCATACGATTTACAAAGCTGTAAATCTTTACGGAAGCAGACTGACATATCTTTCACCCTTGGAGCAGCTGGTGGGTTCAAACCACTGACCATTCTGTTCACAGTGGAGCGCTTAACCACTATGCCACCAGGGCTTGTTACAACTAGGCCAAATAGTTTTAATGGCAAGCAAGTATTTTATTAAGTCCTTCAAACTTTCTCACATATGAATGTCAATTATCAGAAAGAAGACAAGTTAAAATGAAAGTGAGTATGGTCCATTTATGCAAATTCAGTACCACTGGTGAGAGGACATATTCAGGCCAGCTTTATGGACAGTTGGAGCAATATTATCACCTGTATATCAGAAGACCAGCATGTTTTCTTCCAAGGAAAGCTATCTTCAGTTAAACAGAAGGACTATATTAGCAAGATGCTGTGTTTATTAGCATTTGTCTTTTAGAAATTTTATAGATCAACATGAATGAGGAAAAATGAAGAAAATCTAGAAAACTGAATTTTCCCTCTCTAAATACGTCTTGCTTAAACAAAACTACACAAATAAAGAAAGCAGGGCAGATTTTTAAAATTGAACACAAAATATTCTCTCAGAAAAATCAACTTTCTACTGTAAAATCAACCATTCCCATAGCAGGGGTTTCCCGTTTTCCACCGTACAGAGAACATCCTGCATAGCATAAAGCAAGGGGGGTGGGGGTGGGCGCGTATAAAAAGTCTACTGCCTCCACATCCCCACTAAAATCCGAAGTTCAATACTGAAAATATTCAAATCTAATTCAGTTACAACAGCACTGTAAGGGGATAAAATATAGCAAATAAGGTTAAAGAAATATATTTCTGATTCAGCATCTTACCCCACAAGCCCTTCACCTCTGAAAAGATAGAAGATTAAAAAAGCTGTGGGAAAACAGCAGCACTCTGGCTTGTGTACCCAATTCCTAACAAATCTGCATAATTCTCTGTTGTCCCCACACTGGATAACATGATCTCAAATACTCACATGCACATTTATTTGCAGAGTTGTGCCAGACATCCATTGGATTTCTTTGTCTGTGCCGAAACGCCTCTTCAACTCTAGTTTCTGTCTTTCGAGCTCCGGTACCATGAGGATGTATTTGTTCTGCTGTTACCGATAAGCCTGCAAGCAGAAGATAAGCAATACCTATTTAAATATTCCTAGCCACATAAACCAATAAAGTTAAAAAAAAAAAAGTCTAAAATACAGAACTGAATTTTAAAGTCATTAATTATACTTGGATGGTTTACAATTCCGATGGAAATAGTGACTTTTGTTTTAAGATGGTAAAGAAACTAGATATAAAATCATAAGAATAAAACAACCCAGCAGGCTGTGCTTACACTTAATCCCCAATTGGGCCCTATTTTTACTAATTTTAATTTTCAAAGGGAAACATTTCACATTATGCTGACTGTGGGACAACAAGATTACATATTATGTAAAAGTCATAATTCCTGCCATCTTAGAATGTGTGTTTACTGGCCACTGAACTCTGTTCACATGAACTGTTTATATCTGGTGTTAGCTAGCTGCCTGGCACACCAAACTGCAGTAAGTTTGGTTTTCCTGGATTGATCGTAAGAGTAACCATTCCACCTCAGCTTCTTCACTAGATTTCTTTTGTCTATGTGGTCATTAAATACTGATGTTTCTTTTCAGGGCTGTCTCTGGAATCGCTTTTCTCCTTACTCCAGACTACACATTCTCCCATAAAGCATCATTTATACCTTCAGATTCCACTACCATTACATAATAACTTACAAATCTACATCTTTTGCCCAAACATCTCTTAAGCTTCTGACCCATACATCCAACTACCTACCTGACATCTCCAACTGGATCCTAAAGATAGGTCAAATTAAAGTTACTAGTTTGTCTTTCTCTACAAAACAAACAAACAAACAAACAAACTGTCCATCCTTATATATTCCCTGTTTAGATTGGTGGTATTAGCATCTACTAAATCATTCAACCAGTAATCTGGCAGCCTATTCTGACTCTTCCTTTTTTTCACATTGCCCTCCATCCCTACAGCTACATCTCTTTTATATTAACCCTCTCTATCTCCAGTCCCATTTCTGTAATTAAAACCCTGACTACAGCAATGACTTTTTCTCCTCACTAGCTTTACAGTTTATATAACATAAAAATTACCCATTTTAAACATACAGTAATTGTTAGTAAATTTACAAAGGTGTGCAACCATCACAGCAATCCAGTTTTAGAACACTGCCCCAGGCAACTACCAATCCACTTTTTCTCTCTATAGATTTGTCTTTTCCGGGCATTTCATGTAAATGGAATCAATAGTATGCAGTCTCTTATGACTGGCTTTTTTCACTTAGCATAATATTCTTGAAGTAAATCCTTATCATAGCATGTATCAGTACCCCGTTCCTTTTTACTGCTGAATACTATGCCACTGTATAGATATACCATGCTTTGTTTATCCAGTTGATAGACATTTGGGTTGTTGCCAATTCACGTACAAGTCTTTGCGTGGCATATGTTTTCATTTCTCTTAGGTGGATTTCTAGGAATAGAATTGCTGTGTGGTACGGTAAATCTATGTTTAACTTTTTAGGAACTGCCAAACTGTTTTCCAAATTGGCTCTACCAGCTTCCTAACCAGTCTTTCATTTTCCAGCCCTGCCATATTGAGACTATGCTATACACCGTTGCCAAAGCAATCTGACCAATTCACTTTACTGCTTAAAATCCTTGAATGACTCCTACTAACTGTGTAATGGTTCTCAAACTTTAGTGTACATAAAAACCACCTAAGAATTTTGATAAGATGCAGATTCTATCGCCTTACTCTCAGAGAATCTAATTTACTAGGTCTATGCTGATATGGGTAACAGGCACACACATTTTGGAAAGCATTGACCTACAGGATAAAGTCCAAGCTCCTTAGCATGGCATTCAAGTATTTTTTGAAAACCTGCTATATACAGGACACGGTTCCAAAGACTGGAGTAGAGCTATGAACAAGACATTCAAATAAGGAGAGAAATGGAAAAAAAAAAAAACCAACAAAACGTTAAGTGCTCTGATGACCAGAGCCTCAGGGAGGAGCTCTCTTAGGATGTAGAAGAAAAGCTTCTCCGTACTTTTGATGTCCTGGCCCCAGCTCACCTCTTGAGTCCTATCTCCCACATTCTGTATACTTTTAGCAATGCCAGTTTACAGTTCTTCTAATAAACCAAGCTGCTTCCCATCTTTGTGCCTTATTACACGCTTTTGTTTCCTCTGCTTGCAATACCTCCTCCATCCCTGTCATTGTCTCCCTTACCCTAGTCCACTAGGGAGAATACTCCTATATTCATCCTCCAAATGCTGATCAAAATGTTGTGTTCCCTATCGGGAAATGTCTCTCCTCTCTGTGCTCTCAACGTGCTTCAACCAGTGCATATATCACACTGTACTTGATTTGTTTTATATTTCTCTCTCTTTTACTGAAGTGTGAATTCCTCAAGGTCAAGGTTATAAACTGAACGAACAAACCACATCGGCAATTCTGTGTTTATAATAACGAAATTGCAAATACAACTTCAATGGGGGAAAAGAAACAGTATTCCTAAAAACTTCAGAAAAGAACCAATACTGGATGTACACTGATAAAAAATAAAACCTCTTGAGATGTAAAAGTATATCTTTTAAGAACAGAAATCAATAATTAACAAAAATACACTCTTGCAACAGAAATTTCCCTAAGAAATACTTTACTTCTGTCATTTGCACCGTCATTAGAACTTTCACAGATGTAGTTGTCATTGGTTGTCGTCGAGTTGATTCCCACTCATGGCGACCCCATGTGTGCAGAGTGGAACTGTCTTGTCAAAGCACCTATGGGTGGGTTCTAACTGCCAACCGTTCCACTAGTAATCGAGCACTTAACCATCTGCATCACTCAGGGGCTCTTCACAGAAGTAAAATTTTTAAAAATCTTTCGGAATTTACATGATACACATCAGTAACAGAAATTAAGTAAGACTGTGCCTCAAAATATCTCTACATGTTATTTTCATAATACCAGTAACCCTAATGAAACACCATTCAATGGTTAAGCCTGAAAACAGCACACTAGGCTTCAGTGGCAAGTTTATTTCTATTAACTTACCTCTCTTTATTCTTGCTTCCTTAATTTCTTCACAGAGTTTATTAAATTCTGGATCTAATTCAGCTGCAATGATGGCATGTGCAGTGTCCTTCAGAGTACAAGCCCTGTGCCTAATTATCTTATCTGTTAAAAAAGATGGTATACATTTATTATAGATATAAATGAGACAATGTTAACAAAGAGCATCTTAAAGATAGGAGTAAAAGAATATAAACATTTAAATACAGAATTGTAAGAAGTATTTCTAGGAACCCAGGGCAGAAATGAGGAGAGTGCTGAACACAGTGGGGAATGAAACCAAGGCTATGAAATACTTTATGTACAAACTACTGAATGGGAATCTAATTTGCTCTTTAAATTTTTACCAAATGCAAACACACACACACATACACACTAATCAAGGTAGCTTATTTTGCAACAGTATCAAGAAGGAGAATCCAAAGTCACAAAATAACACCTGCTTTTTCCTCTCTAATAAAGGTAAAAAGAATAGACAAAGATAGAGATATTTCCAATTTTCTGATCAGAAGGTCATAATAGTTAACTGTAGAAATCTCAGAAAAACGAGCATGGACCACTCAAAGACAATCACTGGTATATTTCCTTTCAATACGTTTTCTCTAAACATTGATTCAACAAAAACTGAGTGTCCAATGTACCAGGAACTGAGCCAGGTTCACAGTAGTGAACAAAACAAACATGGTCCCAACTTTCAAGGAGCTTTTCAATCTAGTAGAGGGAAGATGTATTAAATAATCTCTCATATACACATACAAACACTACCCCTCCCAACCTCCACCTGCTAGGGAAAAAAAAAAATCCCTGAAAACAGTGATTACAAAAACTACAGTGTATTGAGGTGGGTGCCAGTTTAGACTGGCAAGTCAAGAAAGGGATCTCTGAAGGAGAAATGGCATTTGAGACTTGAAGCATACACTGCAGTAGCCACTGAAATGGCAGGGAAAATACCAATGGAGCCTCAAGAAATACCATGTGGGAAAGCCCTAGAAAAAAAAGAGATTGGAGATTTCAAGGAAGTAAAAGATGGCTTGTGTGGTTAGAACATAATAAGCAAGAACTAAACAGGAACCAAGCTGCATAAAACGGACTTTATATTATATTCTAAGAGCAATGAGAAGTCATAAAGATCTAAGCAGGGAAACGACATGATTCAAATCAACATCTTTAAAAGATCACTCTGGCTATTATCTGGAAATTTGTTGGGGATAGGGAGCTCAAGAATAAAACCAGGAAGCACAATCAGAAGCCCTTTTTTTTTTCATGACAGAGGATGGTGACTTGAACTGGGGTGATGGTAGTGAAGGAAGAGATGGTAGTGAAGGAAGAGAGTATTACAGATCTGAAACGTGTTCTAAATGGCATGACTTGGAGACGAAGTAGATATGGGAGTGAGGTTAAGTGTTAAAGATGACTCCCTAGCTTCCTGCATGAAAAACAGGTGGATGAAGTACCATTTATGACGATGTAAAAAAAAAAAAAAATCAGAGAATAAATAGAGGGATGTCATGGATTGAATTATGTCCCCCAAAAAATGTGTGTATCAATTTGGCTGGGCCATGATTCCCAGGATTGTGTGATTTTCCCATGTGTGGTAAATCCTGCCTCTATGCTGTTAATGAGGGAGGACGGGCAGCAGTTGTGTAAGTGAGGCAAGACTCAATTTACAAGACTGGATTGTGTCCTGAGGCAATCTCTTGAGATATTAAAGACAGAAGTGAGCAGTGAAACAGGGGGACCTCATACCATCAAGAAAGCAATGGCGGAGCAGAGCGCATCCTTTGGACCTGGGTCCCCGCGGGAAGAAGCTCCTAGTCTGGGGGAACACTGATGAGAAGGCCGAGAGAGAAACAGCCTTCCCCTGGAACTGATACCCTGAATTAGGACTTTTAGCCTACTTTACTGTAACGGAATAAACTTCTCTTTGTTAAAACCATCCACTTGTGGTATTTGTTATAGCAGCACTACATCACTAAGATAGAATCTGGTACCTAAGACAAGGGAGAAAGCGGAAAAGAAGTTAGAAATCAAGAGTTTAGTTTCGGGCATCTCGATTTTGAGAAGCCTACAAAATACTGAAACGAAGGTATCACATATGCAAATGAATATGAGTCTCAACAATTCTCTTTATGACTTAAAAAAAAAACCTCTATAACTTTGTAATCTGCCTTTATTATTTAACTGTTGTACTTTCCTAAGTATTTTTTGAAAAAAGATCTACTGAAGTAGAATTGGTATCTAATAAACTGCACATATAGGAAATATAAAATTTGATGTTTGTATATATGAGCACAACTGTAGCATCATTATAAGAAAGATAATGAACATATCCATCATCACCAAAAGTGTCCTTGTACCTCTCCCTCCTAACCCTCCCCACAACTCTCTGGTCCCAAGCAACAACTGGTCTGCTTTCTGTCACTATAGATTAGTTCAGATTTTCTACAATTATATCCTCCACATCCTTACCAACACTTGGTGTGATAAGTCTTTCTAATTTTAGACATTTCAATAGGTGTTCAGTAGTATTTCACTGTGCTTGTAGTTTGCATTTCGTTAAAAATTAATGAGGTTGAGTACCTTTTTGTGTGCTTATTTCCCTTGCCATCTTTATATTTTCTTTGGTGAAGTGCCTTCAAATCTAATGAGTTTTTTTTTTCTTTTGATTGTGGTAAAATATATATTTACAAATTTGCCTTTTTAACCATTTACAAGTGTACAATTCGGTGACATTAATTCTTTTTGCCATGTTGTGCTATCACCACTATCCATTTCCAAAAGCTTTACATCACCCCAAAGAGAAACTCAGAACCCGTTCTGCAATAACTTCCACTCTCTCCTCCTCCAAGTCCCTCCAAACCACTAATAAACTTTTGTCTCTATGCATTTGCCTAATTACATATTTCATGTAAGTGGGATCAGACTGTATTTGTCATTTTGTGCCTGGCTTATTTCACTTAGCAAAAGGATTTCAAGGTTCATCCATATCTTACCAGGTATTAGGACTTCATTTCTCTTTATGGCTGAGTAATAGTTCATTGTATGTATGTAGCACATTTTGCTGATCCATTCATTTGCTGATAGACATTAAGGTTGTTTCCATCATTTGGCTACTGTGCATAGTAGTACAATGAATACTGGTGTACAGCTTTCTATATGCATTCCCACTTTCAATTCTTTTGGGTTTATACCTAGGATTGGGATTGCTGGGTCACGTGGTAGCTCTATGTTTAACTTTTTGAGGAACCATCAAACTGTTTTCCACAGCTGCTATACCGTTTTTCATTCCCACCAGCAATGGATGAGGGCTCCAATTTCTCCAAATCCTTACCAACATTTGTTGTTTCTGTTTTGTTTTTTAATCTTAGTCATCCTAGCGGGGGTGAAGTGGCATCACATTGTGGTTTTGATTTGTGTCTCCCTAATGGTTAATGAAGGAGTCCTGGTGGCACAGTGGTTAAGTGCTTGGCTGCTTACCAAAAGGTTGGTGGTTTGAACCTGTCAGCTGCCCCGCAGGAGAAAGATGTGGCAGTCTCCTTCTGTAAAGATTACAGCCTTGGAAACCCTATGAGGCAGTTCTACTCTGTCCTATAGGGTTGCTATCACTTGGAATCAACTCGATAGGAACAGGTTTGGTTTTAGTTGTTTAATGGCTAATGACACTGAACATCTTTCCTGTGCTTGTTTGGCCATCTGCATATCCTCTTTGGTGAAATCTCTGTTCAAGTCTTTCATCCACTTTTTGACTGGGTTGATTTTTATTTTTAAGTTGTAGGAGTTCTTTATATATTCTGGATATTAAAACTTTATCAGATAAAAAATTTATCAGATGTATGGTTCCCAAAGTTTTTCTTCCAGTCTTCTCTTCATTTTGTTAATGAACTCCTTTAATGAACAAAAGCCTTCAATTTTTATGAAGTCCCCTTATTTTTACTTATTTATTTTTGCCGCTCACGCTTTTGGTGTCATATCTAAGAATCTACTGTTAAAAACTAGGTCTTGAAAAAATACCCGTTTTCTTCTAAAAGTTTTATGGCTTTAGTTCTCACATTTAGATCCCTGATCCATTTTGAGTTAGTGTTTGTATATGGTATGAAATACGGATCCAGCTTCATTCTTTTGCATGCAGAAATCTAGTTTTCTGACATTATTAAACATACTTCTTTCCCTATTAAATGGACTTAGCACTCTTGTGGAAAATTAGTTGATCACAGATGTATGGATTTATTTCTGGACTCTCAATTCTATTTCATTGGTCTATATGTCTATTTTATATACCAGTACCAGGTTGTTTTAATTACTGTGGCTTTACAGTATGTTTTTGAAATCAGGAAGTATGAGTCTTCCTACTTTATTCTTCTTCTTCAAGATTGCTTTAGTTGTTTGGGATCCCCAGCCATTCCATATAAATTTGAGGACTGGCTTTTCCATTTCTGCAAAGACTGTTGGGATTTTGATGGGGATTTCATTGTATTTCTAGATTGCTTTGGGTAGTACTGATACCTTAACAGTATTAAACCTACCAATCCATGAACACAGAATGTCCTTCCAGTTATTTAGGTCCTGTTTAATTTCTTTTAGTAATGTTTTATAGTTTCCAGTGAAAATGTCTTTCACTTTCCTGGTTAAATTTATTCCTAGGTACTTTGTTCTTTCAGATGTTATTATAAATGGCATTGTTTCCTTAATTTCCTTTTCTGCTTGCTCATTGGTGATGTATAGAAACCAGACTGACTTTTGTGTGTTGATCTTATACCCTGCCACTTTTTTTGCATACAGATATCCAGTTGTTCCAACACTACACTTTCTCTGCTGAACCACCTTTGCACCTCTGTCAAAAAGCAACTGACCACATATATGTGGGTCTACTCCAGGACTCTTCTATTCCACTGATCTATTTGTTGACCTTTATGCCAATACCACACTAACTAGATTACTGTAACTTTATAATAGGCCTTGAAACAAGGTGGTACTAAGTTCTCCAATTCTGCTTTCATTTTTCAAAGTTTGAACCATTCTAGGTCCTTTGCATTTTCATACGAGTTTTAGAATCAGCTTGCCAATTTCTATAAAATGTCTACTGGGGCTTTCATTTGGATTATGTTTAATCTATGGTTCAATTTGGGGAGAACTGACATCTTAAGAAGACTCAAGTCTTCCAATTCATAAACACAGTATCTCTTCATTTAATTAGGCCTTCTTTAATTTTTCTCATCAATGTTTTACAGTTTTCACTGTACAGGTCTTGCATATCCTATATTTCATATTTTGATACTACTATAAATAATACTGCTTCTTATCTTACCATACTGGCTGGAATATCCAGTATAATGTTGGATAGAAGTGTTGAGAGCAGACATCCTTGCAATGTTACTGACTTGGGGAAAAGTATTTAGTCGTTCATTATTAGGTATGATGTTTGCTATAGGTTTTTTTGTAGATGTTGTTTATCTACTTCTAGTCTGCTGACAGTTTTTAGTTAGGAATGGATGTTGAATGCTGTCAAATGCTTTTTTGTTATCTATGGAGATAATCATATCTTCTTCCTTGTTTGTTAATACAGTGAATTATACATGGATTGATTTTTTAATATCACACCGCTCTTGCATTCCTGGAATAAACCCTACTTCATCACAATGTATTATGCTTTTAACATATTGTTGGATATAATTTGCTAAAATTTTATGTTCATGAAGGATACTGGTCTGTAGTTTTTTCTCCCCTTGTAATAATTATTTTGGTTTTCGTATCAGATTAAAGCTGATTTTATGGAATAGGTTGGGAAGAATTCTCTCCAATTTTCTGGAAGAGTTTACGTAGAACTGGTATTATCTCTTCCCTAAATGTTTGATAAAATTAATCAGTGAAGCCTTCTGGGCCTAGAGTTTTCTTAGTGGGAAGATTCAAATTCAATTGCTTTAATAGATATAGAGCTATCCACATTATCCATTTTTTCTTATATGAGCTTTGGTATGTCTTTCAAATAATGTCTACTTTACCTAAGTTGTGAAATTTACTAGCATAAACCTGTTAATAATATTCCCTTACTGTTCTTTTAATATCTGTAGAATGTCAGCTTTCTCATTCCTATTATTGGTAATTTGTGTCCTCTCTCATTACTCTAACCAGTTTAGCTAGAAGTTAATCCATTATTGATCCAAGTTTTGTTTTCACTAATTTTCTCTTTTTTTCTGTTTTCCATTTCAGTGATTTCTATTCATATCTTTCTTTTTTTCTGTTTACTTTGAATATCATTTGCTCTTCTTTCTCTGGTTTATTGAAAGTTGACATCACTGATAAGAGACCTTTCTTCTTTCCTAATTATACTGTATTTTTACGCAAATAACGTGTACTTTCTATGTTTGTTTGCTAACCATGCCCTCCTCCTGCGAGGTATTTTCATAATTGCACTATGCTAATTTTCTTACAGTAACATGTAAAAAAAAATTGGCATAGCAGCAATTATGAAAATACCTCGCCGGGGGAGGATGCAGTTGGCAAACAAATGTAGCAGGCCTGCATTATTTGCATAAAAATACAGTAGACATTTAGTGCTGTAATTTCCCTCTATGTACTGCTTTAGCTGTATTCCACAAATTTTGATGTGCTTTCATTTTATGTAGTTCAAACTACTTCGTAATTTCTCTTTTTATTTCTTCCTGACTCAAAGGTTATTGAGAAGTAATTAGTTTCCAAATATTTGGGGGATTTTCCAGATACCTTGCTGTTACTGAATTCTAATTTCATTCCATTGTGGTCAGAGAACTTATTTTGTATAACTTGAATCCTTTTATATTTAATAGGACTCGTTTTATGGCCCCAAATACGGCCTATCTTGGAAAATGTTCCAGTGCAGTTGAAAAGAATACGCATATCTGCTGTTGTTGGGCAGAGCGTTCTATAAATGTCACTTAGGTAAAATGATTGGTAGTATTGTTCAAGTCTTCTATATCTTTACTGATTCTCCTTGTACTGGCTCTATTATTTGAGAGTGGGGTACTGAAATCTCCAAGTTTAACTACAAACTTGTCTATTTCTCCTTGCAGTTCTATCAGTTTTTGCTCCACAAATTTTGAAGCTCTGTTATTAGGGGCATAAGTGTTTAGAACTGTTATGTCTGCTTGACAATTATCAACTACCCTCTTTATCCCAGATAATATTCTTTGGTCTGAAATCTACTTTGTCTGGTATTAATGAAACCAGTCCAGCTTTCCTTTGATTGACATGACCATGGTATATCTTTTAACCTATTTGTAACTTTATGTTCAAAGTGAGTTTCCTGTAGACAGCAAATGGTTGAGTCTTTATTTTATCCAATCTGACAAACACTGTCTTTATTTGGGGTGTTTACGTCAGGAGCCAGCAATTTCTTTTACTGTAAAGGGTCAGAGAGTAAGTATTTTAGGCTTCACAGGCCATAAAGTCTCTGTTGCAAGTACATAACTCTGTCATGGTAGTACAAAAGCAGCCATAGACAATAAGTTAAGAGTGTGGCTGTGTTCCAATAAAACTTCACTTACAAAAACAGTCAGCCTGACTATAGTTTGCTGACCTCTGGTGTAGACAAATTAATCTCAGGTTTAGATTATTTACTTTTAATGTAATTTATTGATATGGTTGCTATTTATTTTCCATTAATCCCATGTATTCTTTGTTACATTTTCCCCACTTAAATTGTGTGTATGTTTTAAATGATTCCATTTTATCTCCTTTATTTATTAGCACTCTTTGTTGCACTATTCCTGGCTCTATGGGAACTTCAAAGAATATTCCCTTTTATGCTTTCAACTGGTTCTTTCTCTGGCCTTGAGTAGTAGTTTCCTCAGGTGTATGTGCTGATCAGTACTCAGCTGAAAACTGTAGGAGGACCTTCTGCAGATATCCAAGGGCTCTCTCTGTGCAGATTTCTTCCTTCTGGTACTCTGCCTGGAGAACTCTAGCCACTTTGGTCTAACTGGGTTTTCCCTCCCTGAGCCACAGTCTGGAAACGCTCCAAACAAATACAGTGTTCAGCTTGTTTATTTCTCATCTTTTAGGATCACTGTCCTTCACTATTTAATGTCTTAGAAACTGTTGCTTCATATATTTTGTTCAGGTTTTTGTTACAGATTGAAGTGTAAATCCAGTCCTTTTCACTCCATCTTGGCCAAAGCAAAGGTCTCATTATGTCTTTTAAATAGCTTGAAAACCAAACTAATGGCCGTATAATATTCCAAAGCAAGGCATATCTTAATTTTTCAAAATTATTTCTCTATTGTTGGAAGTTTTAAGTGCTTTAAATTTCAGCTACTACAAATAAAAGCTATAATGAACATTCTTAGAAGTAGCTACAATGTTAAGCTGATAATACAATACTTATCGCCGACATCCATATCACATCTCTCTGCCACTGGCTTCCACCTCAGCTTGAGCAAAGAGAAACTAAAAAACATGTTAGATTAAATGCAAAGCCATGTTCTGGCACATTATCTCGTCTTCTAAGTAAATGGTCTTTTTTTCTTTTTTGCTCTTTTTAAAGCACACCTATCATCTCCCATCCCACTTCCAATTAAACGATGAAAAGAATGAATGAAGGAAGGAAAAAAAATAACTCCATAAAAATTCTCCACTGGCCTAAACGACAAGGAATTTATTCTAAAGAGTACCTCCATCTGACAGGTGACAAAGCTTTTTCATGTGTCTATAATTCTTTTTAGTCATTCTTAGCTTAGAACAGTATCTAAGATTATACACAGTACAGAATCATAAAGAATATTAAAACTAAAAGGGAAACCCATGATCATTTCTGGTTCCTAATCTTTTTTTGAGGGGCAGAGGAGTCAGCATGAATCCTTTTAGGAATGTGAGGAAAGTAGAAAAGTACACATGCATATCATTTTGTATATGGTTGTTTAGAGACTCTCATAAACCCCAGACTTAAAACCCTTGCATTAACAATTATGCTCAAATAAAAGCTACACATTTACCAGCTCTTTTCACTTTGTCTTAGGCTTTAACATCTCAAGATTCTCCAAATCTAAGAAATTTGAAAGTAACATAAGTAAGGCAAAAAAACCACACACTGGCATTGAAGTTAAGATAGATCTCAATCCACTCAGCTGTGCCATTAACATTTGTGGGTCTGTACACAAACTATATAACCTCTCTGAGCCCCAACCTCCTTATCTATAAAATACAGATTAAAAAAAAAAATTCTACAGCATGATTTTCCCCACAATTATTTTAATAAATAAGAAATTTTACTGTATTTACTGGTTGAAGTCACATATACACATTAATAAGTATTTCTACATAAAGCTATTACCTCTCCATTAAAAAATTTCTATCTGAGAACTTACGGGCAACATACCACTAGTCAGAAGCACCATGTCGTCCCTCCACAGCAAAGATCAGAAAAACTAAGTCAAACAGAGTCACACATCAATCCTGAAACCCTAAGCATCAAATGAAGAGATAAAGAACTCAGCCAAGCACCGAATGGAATAAGAAACTGACCGAGAACAGAGAACAAGGACAGATACATGCAGAGGTCCTCTATCAGCTACCGTTTAGCACAGATCCACCATCTTGGACTCCTATTGGAGATCAGCAAACAGGGGGTATGAGAAAGTAGCTTCACGGAGCTTCCAGCAAGAGACAGAACAACCAGTAACCAGCAATATACGCTTTCCCACCCCCTACCCTTCTTCATCGCCACTCAGCCTCCTCTGCTTCCTGTAGCCACAGTCTCTAGGCCAGGAAGCACCAGCTTCACCCCGGTGTCGCTTGGATTCCACTCGCCCACTGGCCAGCTCGCTGAGTGCCTTTTGTTTGCTGCTGGTGTTGCTTTTTTCCACTTCTTTAGATTTCTTCCTTACCTCTCACCAACTCTCCCTCTTTTCTCTCAAATGCCTGGCTCTGTGCGCCATCTTTCCTTCTTCCTGAAAGGCTGCAAAACACTGCTCGACTGTGAAACTACTTCCTGGTCTGTGCCACCACACTGGTGGGACCCCCGGGGCTTTTTTGTTTGTTTGCTCTGATTTGTTCTGTTTTGATTTGTTTGTTTGTTTTCTTTTTCTTTTCTCGGCTTGGGAGCCCCTTCTAGCCAGGCAGTACCACGCAGCCTGGAAGCTACTCCCTTACTCTGAGCAGAAGCACAGGGACATCCATCCCTAGGGGCATTCCTTTTTTCTTGTTTTTTGTTGTTTTTTTTAAATTTTTGTTTCTTTGTTTCATTTCCTTCTCTCTCTTATTCCCTTTTTGTCTTTCTTCATTTCCAGTTTCTCGATTTATTCATTTTTTTCTTTTACCCTTTTTCTTTCCTTTTTTTTCATTTTTGTTTTTCTCCATTTCTCGGTCTCTCATCTCTCCACTCCAATAGCAAGCTCCCTTAGCACTCTTTTTTGTTTATGTCCATGTTTTTGGCTCCTGTTCCTCTCTCCTCTTTCCCTTACCCATTTTAGCTCCACACATCACAATCTATCCCCTCCTTCCTGCCTACCTACACCGTGCACTGAACATCACACTCCAAAGCAGCACAGGCATGGCCTACTGGAACCTGCCCTGGATTCCTGGTCCACATGGTCAGCCCTGGTACGTGCCACAAACAACCCATCCCAGCAACTCCCCTTCAGCTGGACCTGACCTGCTGTATGATACCTGAGTGACTGACCCTGCCTATTGAAGAAGGAAGTGAAAAGTATTGTGCCCACAGACAAACAACAAAGAACTCACAGCCTGCTTGCTCAGACATAACAAAATAAAACGAAAAACCAGGATGAAACAAACAAATCTACAATAAATAAATGAGGAAAATAACCACTGAATGCCCTGAAGACAGCAGACAATATCAAAACATTTACAAAAACGGGACAGGATGGTTCCAGTAGGCGTCCAAAACATAACACCAGATGACTTTCCAGTAAAATAAAAGGCACTAGACCTAACTGATAGGGAATTCAAATCTCTAATATTCAGAGTTATCCAAGAGTTGAAGCTAAAAGCAGGCAAAAATGAGAAAAAAACAGACAAATCCATGGAAAAGGCAGACAAATTCATGGAAAATACAGACAAAAAAATGGAAGAATTCAAGAAAATAATACAGGAACAAAATGCTAAAATAAATTCACAACTAGAAATCATACAAAAACAACAATTAGAAATCCAAAAGTTAAACAACAAGACTTCAGAAATGGACAGTGTCATAGAAGGGCTGAGGAACAGGTTTGAAAGTATGGAAGATGGGATCAGCAAAATTGAAGACAAACACATGGATATGACACAGTTTGAGGAAAAATAAGAAAAAAGAACGAAGAAAAATGAAGAAACCCTGAGAATTATGTGGGATACAATCAAAAGCAAAAATCTGCAAGTGATCGGAGTTCTAGAACGGGGGATAAAACAGAAAACACAGAGAGGATCACTGAAGAATTGCCGACAGAAAACCTCCCCAATATCATGAAAGATGAAAAGCTGACCATCCAAGAAGCTCAACGAACCCCATATAGGATAGACCCCAAAAGAAAACCATCAAGGCATATCATAATCATGCTCACTAAAACCAAAGACAAAGAGAGCAGCTCGAGAAAAACCAAAAGTCACGTACAGAGGAGAAACAATAAGACTAAACTCGGATTATTTGGCAGAAACCATACAGGCAAGAAGGCAATGAGATGACATATATAAAACCTTGAAAGAAAAAAGCTGCTAGCCAAGAATAATATATCCTGCAAAACTCGCATTCAACATGATGGTGAAACAAGGATATTTCCAGATAAACAGAAATTAGGCGACTATGTAAAAACCAAACCAAACTTTCAAGAGTTATTAAAGCGAGTCCTTCGATCTGAGAACAAATAACATAAGACCACAGGCGGAATACAGGACACAGAATTGTACTAGCCAGATACCAACCTAGGAAATGAACTCTTAAGGACTACGCAAAACCAAAAGAATTACAACAGGGAACCAGAGAGGTTAATCTGTAAATGACAACAGCATCAGAACAATAAAAGACGGAATAAACGGTGTAGGTATAGAACCTTCTAATGGAGAGGAAGGCAAGGTGATACCAAGTAATAACAGGCTGGTTCATATCTAGGAAGATAAGGGTAAATTTCAAGGCAGCCACAAAGAAAGTTAACAAACCTTCTCATCAAAATAAAGAAAGAAAACATAAAGTCTCAGTAAAAACAAAACCTACAAAAACAAAAGAAATGAAAAAAAAAATCCACAAACAAAAGGAAACTCAGCACAGGAGAGTAAAAGGAACAAAGAAAACATCAATACCAAAAAAAAAAGCACTACAAAATGCAATCTCCCTCCTAGGAATATATCCTAGAGAAGTAAGAGCCATTACACGAATAGACATATGCACACCCATATTCATTGCAGCACTGTTCACAATAGTAAAAAGATGGAAACAACCTATATGCCCATCAACAGACGAATGGATAAACTATGGTATATACACACAATGGAGTATTAGGCAAAGATAAAGAACAATGATGAATCTGTGAAGCATCCACAACATGGACGAAACTAGAGGACATTATACTGAGTGAAATAATCACAAAAGGACAAATACTGTATGAGACGTCTACTGTAAAAACTCATGAAAAAGTTTACACACAAAAACAATCTTTGCTGGTTACGAGGGATGGGTGGGGTTGGGGGGAACTAAACAGACATAGGTAAGTGGTAACTCTGGTGAAGTGTAAGACAGTACACAATACTGGGGAAGCCAGAACAACTTGTACAGGGAAAGGTCATGGAAGCTCCATAGACACTTCCAAACTCCCCGAGGGACTGAATTGCTGGGCGGAGGGCTGTGGGGACCATGGTCTCAGGGAACATCTAGCTCAAGCGGCATAACACAGTTTATAAAGACAATGTTCTACATTCTACCTCGGTGAGTAGCATCTAGGGTATTAAAAGCCTGTGAGCAGACATCTAAGATACTCCACTGGTCTCAAGCCTTTGGGAACAAGGGAGAATGAAGAGAACAAGATATAAGGAAAAGATTAGTCCAAAGGACTAACGGACCACAGCTAACACGGCTTCCACCAGACTGAGTCCAATACAGCTAGATGGTGCCTGGCTACCACCACTGACTGCTCTGACCGGGATCACAATAGAGGGTCCTGGACAGAGCTGGAGAAGGATGTAGAACAAATTCTAACTCACAGAAAAGAACCAGATTTACTGGCCCAACAGACTGAAGAAACCCTCAGAGTATGGCCCCCGGACACCCTTTTAGCTCAGTGGTGAAGTCACTCCCGAAGTTCACCGTTCAGTAGGGGATTGGACAGCCTCATAAAACAAAACGGGACAAATGAGGCACAGCAGTCCAGGGACAAGGACTAGAAGGCAGGAGGGGACAGGAAAGCTGGTGATAGGGAGCCCAAGGTTGAGAAGGGACAGTGTTGACATGTCGTGGGGTTGTTAACCATTGTCACAGGGCAATATGTGTACTAACTGTTTAGTTGGAAACTATTTGTTCTGCAAACCTTCATCTAAGGTACAAAAAAAAAAAAGAATTATCTATGTGAGATCAAACTGACAACAGCCACTCAAAAGGTTTGAAGGGAAGCCGAGCAGGCAGTGAGTTGAAGATAATGGTGATGGAATAATTTGGAAAAGGACAGTGAGAACTGCAGCACAACTGGAAGAAAGTAATCAATGTCACTGAATTGTATATGTAGAAACTTTTGAAATGGTGTAACTTTTGCTATGTATATTTTCAACAAAAAAAAGGTCCTCCGAGGTCGAGAAGGGAGAGTGTTGACATGTCTTGGGGTTGTTAACCAATGTCATAAAACAATATGTGTACGGACTGTTTAATGAGAAACTGTCTGTTCTGTAAACCTTCATATAAAGTACAATAAAAATAAAAATTTCTATTTCATCTGCAACTTCTTGAGTTAGTATCTGACAAGAGAAAAGGTGATAAAATGTACTCACTGGCCACATTTATTAGGAACATGCTCCACACAAGGTGCGTACACAGATCTTGTTCTCAACCAGCTTAGACTCCAAAACACGAGATATGGGTATGTAAACAAAATAACTACTTCAGGCAAGAAAAAAAAAGTAATAAATGTCTCAGAAAAGTTACATACTGCTATAAGATTCAGAGAAGGGACTGCCGGAAAAAACTTTCATAATAGCATTTAATATTCCTTGAAGGATAAGTGGGATTTTTTTTTTAAATGTGGTTTTTAAAACTATATACTTTAAAAATGTACATTTTCTTGGTTATAAATTATACTTCAATAAAATTGATTTAAAAGGAAAAAATATACACTCTCTCAGTAGAGGAAATACATTTGACAAAGATACTGAAACAATAAGATTCGGACCTATAATGAGAACATTTCTTAGAGCCTCCTCCTGGTCTCCTCCTCTCTCTTCTCATTCCACACACTGCCTATGGGATCGCATTCACGCCTATACACTGATGACTCCCAACATATCACTTGCCCAAACCACAAAACAAACCACTTGCTTTCATGTCAATTCTGACTCATGGTAACTCCATGTATTTCAGAGTTGAACTGTGCAGAGGGTTTTCAATGGCTGTGATCTTTCAGAAATAGATTGCCTAGCCTTTTTCTGAGGCACCTCTGGGTGGATTCAAACCACCAACCTTTCAGTTAGTAGTCAAGCATTCAATCATTTGCACCACCCAGGGACTCCTTGTCTTTTGCCCAAACTTCTCCTAATCCCCAGAACCAAATATTCATCTATCATACAATGTCTCCATTTTATGGGGGTGTACCAAAGGTAACTCACACTAACACGTCCAAAATTAAGTTTAGCATCCTAACACAAACTTATTCATCCATATATTTACTTTCTCAGAACCCCTAATATCCAGACCGAAAACTCAGGGGCCATTCTACATTTCTGTCAGCTATATCTAACTGATTGGTCACTAAGCCCTCCATATTTTAACTCTTTCGCTGCCATTACAAGAGAATCTTAACTAGCCTCCCAACCTCCATCTCACCACTTCCTTGACCTCTACACTAAAACTGATACTACTCATAATACTATACTCTTAAAAGACAAATCAAATCATATCACTTTCAGTCTCAAAACCATCCAAAGGCACCTTAGCATCTAAGACTTAACTCCAAAGTCCTTACACTGTCCTTACGAAGACAGGAAACTTGCTATGATCTTTATTTATCTGTAGGACTCTCCATTAAGCAGACTTTAAGCATCTTACAGAGTCAAGGCCTATGTCTTATTCATCTGTATCTCTCTAGCACTGAACATAATGAATTTATACATAAACCAAAAAAAAAAACCAAAAACCTGCTGCCATTGAGACAATTCCAACTCATAGCGACCCTACAGGACAGAGTAGAACTGCCCCATGGGGTTTCCAAGGAGTGCCTGGTGGATTCGAACCGTTGACCTTTTGGTTAACAGCCAAAGCTCTTAACCACTACACCACCAGGGTTTCCAAATTTATACGCAGAGAATATTTAATAAATAGATGTTCAGGAAGTGGTAAATCAGTGAGTAGGTCACATTCGGAACACACAAGTTTCTTCTGGCTTCATATTTAATTTCTGTCCACATCATCCTCAAGGGGGAGAATCTGGGTAAATACTTTGGCAACCTGTATAGCCTTCAAAATGTTGGCTTTTGTCTTCTATGTATATGCTAGTTTTTTCCCCAAATGGCCAAGTGTTCTGCAAAACAGAACACGGTAAGCTTGCAAATACTCATGGGAGCTTGTAAAAGTAATACAACATTCATGTAATTTCTACTTGCTACACAACAAACCCTGAGGTTGTTTTTCTGATACATTAACAAGTGGTTCTGTTGCTAAGGAAAAAAATGGGCCTCTTGCCTAAAGACTTGAAAAAATCTGAAAAGAGCTAAAATAATGCTTTTGAATTATATCACACTTATTGCATCTAAAAGAGTGAAGAAGGGAAGTTACAAGTGTATCATGCTAACTATAACTGTGAGATATACAGCTGAAATCTGCAGTAAAAGAAACACCAGAAACCACTGCTTCTTTCTTGAGAGTAATATTATTAAACAATGCGGTTATAATTAATTACTTAGGGGAAAAAAATCTAAATTGACCTTCTCAAGTGGCTTTCTCTAGGCACTCAAATTCATTTTTACTACCAGTTCCTAGATTAGTTCCAAAATAGGATTAAATTTAAAATGTGATCCAAGGAATGTAATAAGCAGAAAGTATAATATAGCAAATATGCCCAGTAAAGAACTGATTTATGAAAAATTAAAGTACAATTTAAAATAATAATGAATAAAAATATCAATAGCTAACTTTATGGAACACTTACCACATCCAAGGCACTATACTAAGGGTTTAACATATTTAGATTGAACCAAACGAAAATGGTGATTTTCTCATTTAAACCTTACAATGACTCCAAAGAGAAGAACCAAACATCAAACCCAATGCTGCTTAGCTGATTCCGACTCATAGAGACAGAGTAGAACTTGCCCCATGGGGTTTCCAAGGAGCAGATGATGGATTTGAACTGTCCATCTTTTGGTTAGCAGTCAAGCTCTTAACCACTGTGCCACCAGAGCTCCAAAAGAGAATGCTACTATTATTACTCCTATTTTGCAGATGAGGAAACTAAAACTTAGCAGCATTAACTTGATTGAAGTTAAAGAAGTAGGAAGTGGTAGAACTCAGACTAAAGCCTAGATCTAAATCCAAAGCCCAAGCTCTCATTACATACTACAGAGTTTCATTAATCTCTCTATTTTAAAAAACAGGCTGAGGGTGTACACACACAAGGACTTTCATATACTGCTCAAGGCCACTGTGTAGACACTTGTACAGGTTGCACTCTCACACAGAACCCCAGCAATGGAGTCAAATGAGGTTGAAACCCAGACCATAGTACACTACTCAAACTATGGCCTTGCTGCAGGATTACATCCACACTGAAGAATGGGATTCTTTCTCTCACTCATACAAAATTGCCATACTGGCTAACAGTGGCCCTAATGCTTCTGGTAGAAGTAAAAAGTGGTAAAATATTTTGTGAGAAAATTTTAATAATACACATTAAAACCCTTAAAACAGATATATATCCTTTGATCCAGAAATTTTACTTTAAGAAATTTATCCTAAGGAAATAATCAGGGACATACATAAAACTTATGCTATAAAGATATTCATCAGTGTTTATAACACAGGAAAAACCAGAAAAATCTAATATGTCCAAAAACAGGGTATTAGCTATTATAGTACATCTATATGATGAAGAAATACTGCAGAAATATATTCTTTAACTTGAAAAGTTTTTAACAAAATATTACATGAATGATAAAGTTTACAAAAATCATATTATGTCATTTTATTAAAAATAGTATACATGTGTGTATGATAACACTAGGTAACAAGATTACAGTTTATTTTAATGTTCTTGTTTGTTCTTATCTTCATTTACTGGTCTTTCTATATGATATATGTAATAAGCCAAACAGAAGTAAAACAAACAATAAAGACTACAAAAAGGCAAATATCTTAATACAAAGCCTAAGAACTATTAGATACTAACGCAGCAATGTAAAAATTTGGTCCTGCCTCTTAATTGGAATTAGGATGTGTGATTTACTGTGGTCTAAATTTAGGCAAAATATACCTCATTGAGCATGGAACTGAGAAATCCAGGTCATTCTAACACGTAGCCTGGGTTGAGAACCACTGTACCAAAACACAGGTACAATGCACTAACAATACTCTAAATATCTTTAGATAAGAGAAACTCAAACAAGTTTAAAAAAACAATCTTACTTGTATATCATTTGTTGAAGAAACAGTGAGAATTCTCAATAAAGCTGAGAAAGAGAAAAACAGCCCCTGGCAAATGGAAGCTGGCCTGGCACGATCAATTAGGCCTTGGTGTGCTAGTGTTAAACAAACAATTGCACAGAACACCAACATCACACAAGGCTCCTGTGTGCCCATGATGAATGATGGAATGATAAAAACAAGACCACTCTGTAATCATGTCAAAAACATGAACATTGTCCTAACCACAAAAATAACCAAATATAATCCTATCCTAGTTAATATTAGCAACTGCTCACCAATCATAGCTTTAGCCTCAGTCTATTCTTCTGGCCTTCTAGGTTCTTAAACTACCCAATCACAAAATTACTCACACTTCCTAACAGCACCCAATCCATTACAAAGCCCCACTTCCTTAAACCTTCCCCAAATCACTTAATGCAAGTCTAAGTTCTATATGATTTTCCATGTTGCACATTCTCCCTTATTTAACTACAGATACGTGCCCGGTGGTCTTCCCTGAAGGGCAATGATAAGAGTTGGGACTACAGACTTGAGTACAGGGTGGGATGGATCAGGAGTAAAATAATAAAATTATATGAAAACACCTACAACCTAGAGAAGAGATCATTGTTTCCATAAAAATGGGTCTTTTGATATGTAGACTTATCCTATCATTGATTCCCACAAATTCAAAAGTCTCAGTGTGGAGCCATGGAGGGTGATGGACGGTGGGTGACCCCCTGAAACCACTGCCCTGAGATAATCTTTAAACCTTAAACCAAAAATATCTCCTGAAGTCATCTTAAAACCAAATAATAGTTTAGCTTAACTAATAAAAAAGGTCTGCCTTGACAGAAGGGGACAGGAAGCTGGTGATAGGGAACCCAAAGTTGAGTAAGGACAGTGATGACGTGTAGTGGGGTTGTTAACCACTGTCATAGGGCAACATGTGAACTGTTTAACGAGAAACTATTTTGTTCTGTAAACCTTCATCTAAAGTGAGAACAGCAGCACAACTGGAAGAATGTAATCGATGTCACTGAACTGTGCATGCAGAAATTTTTGAAGTGGTGTATCTTTGGCTATGTATATTTTCACC
>NW_004443988.1:3096558-3119259 GCF_000243295.1 Trichechus manatus latirostris
AAAGGAGAGTGTTGACATGTCATGGGGTTGTTAACCAATATCATAAAACAATATGTGTACTGACTGTTTAATGAGAAACTATTTGTTCTGTAAACCTTTACCCGAAGTACAATAAAAAAAAATGAAATTAAAAAAAGAAAAAAAGGTCTGCCTTGAGCATTATGCTCTTTTAAGAACTGTCTAAAAGGAATCAAATTGACAATAGCAACTTGAAAGATTAAATAAGAACCTTAGAGGGCAGTGAGTTTATGTTAATGAGGAAGGAACAACTCAAGACAAGGAGGGTGAGAATGGTTGCACAACTTGAAGAATGTAATCAATCAATGTCACTAAATTGTACATGTAGAAACTGTTGAATTGGTGTATGTTTTGCTGTGTATATTCTCAACAACAACAAACTAAATAAAATTTAGGGGGGAGAAACGTCCTAGTGATGTTGATAAAATACATAAATACATTTTAAATTAAATTCTCAATTACTCGGTTTTCCATCATAACCTAAACAAAATAAAAATCTAAGTATAAAAAATGAAAGGTAAATGAAGAAACTAAATCCTGAACATAATACCTAGAACAATAAAATCCTCTAATTCAAGTATATTATTTTTAATATATTATTACTTCCACATCAAGAAGTTTCTGAACATAACAGGTCATTAGAATTAATTTATCTATCTAAACGCAGGCATGATTTAGTGTTTAAACTATCTTCTCAGTGATTATCAGAGCCAGTCTCGCCCTGTGCATCCTTACCTCCTGGGTCCTTATCTGGATTGTACTCTAAAGCATTGCTACAGATGAGGTCAATATCTTTCAGGAAATCCTTAGCAGTCAGGTAATTATGTTTATCAATTTTAGTTATTATTGTTGATAAATCCATTGGTTCCTTGATTACTTCAAGATAATCTGAAACCTACAACAAATAGGATATTTTAATGAAAATTATTTCTGGTTTTCATATGATCTATTCAGTTTATAAAAACACAAAATAAAAACGTACTTATTTAAAAATTAAATCTAGATATTTAACAAAAATTACAGTACAATTTATTCTACTAAAGTTATTATCTGTCATACTTTCCATGAATAGCCTCAGTTTCCAAGTCATATCTAAATCAGCTTTGACATGTTTCTCATTTTGAAATTTGAAACCAATTGCCTCAGTTTTTTTTAATCCTTTGAACATATCTGAGAAGAGAATGTATGGGTAAAAACGCCCAGTAAGCATTAACAAATGTTACCTCAAGAAAATAGAAAGAAACATGATTTTTCATATGATTAGAAAAGTTCTTCAGATGAATCTCTTTAAAAAATTTTTAAACAAAAATTTTTCTTTCTCTTTCAGTTCTCTACGGTGAATTGTTTCATGGAAAGTGTTTTCCACTCCTTTGGAGGCATTACAAATATTTTGAGTCAGTTATAAAACAAACCAAGTATTGCTTTCATTATTAGTAAAAGATTTGTTGGTTTTGAAGTATTAAGCAATCTATAAACAAGAAACACCTTTTGCTCTATGTGCTGACTTTCTGAGTGATAACCCAAAATATGTGATACTAAAGACTTGCCCAATAAATTATATGTTTTATATCGCTTGACCAATAAGAAGGTTCTAGCAACCTATATATCTATTGCCTTCCCCAATGCAAATCTCAAATCACATAATTAGGTCTGATATAAAAGGAGCCTAAGAAGTAATGTCTTTAATTAGTCCAGGACCGATTTCTGGAGATAGGTAATTTCTGCTCTGTGAAACTGAAGGATAGCTTCAGATGGCATTATTGCCATTATTTTTTAAAATTTATGTGTGTACACACACACAAGCACATATATATAAAACTTATCTTTTAAAACTTTTAAGATCTTATAAAAATATTAGTTAAGAAGGGTGTATGTGTGTGTGTGTTACTTTATATTTTGGCCTCTAGGAGCTAAAAGGGAAGGTAACAGAGCTATACTGAACAAGCAATGGTTGATAGTTGTACTCTTGTCTCTGGCATTTGGCATGCCCTGTATACATGTAGAAAATGTTTAATAAACTGTAAAGCACTATAAAAATTTATATTACTAAAAGCTATAAAATTTTAGTACCTATGCTTAATTTTAAAAATCAACATTAATGTTCTAAACTTTTGTTTTCTCTGTAGTCAGCTTTGGAATTTAGTAAAGTTTTTAGACATTTTAAATTCATTATTTGAATATAAACTTTGTGTTTTAGGTTATCTAAATGCTATGTTGTTTCCTCTCTCTAATCCTTCCTAAGGACTCCTATGTTTAAGAGCGGGTAAAGAATCAGTGGCAGAATGAACTTGAGACAAAGGAAGAAAAACAAGAGGAATGTAACTCAACCCTTAAATAACATTTTTATCTGACCAACATTTTCTATCTTTTTCCACTGCCTTACCAACATTTATAAAACTTTTACTCTGCTGCAGATGGTATTTGAAATCTGACAATGTTTTCTGGTTAGAAAGTTTCCTGGGCAAAGGCAAAACTGGTTTATTCCAAACACGGGATGTTGTAGTGCGGGGCAAGCGCTTATCATTTAAGAAGTACCAGGGTCCAAAGAGACCCAATTTAGGGTGAGAGGGCAGACAGCATTTAAAACAATCTTTAAAGTTGGCTGATAGCTTTAAGGTTGTCTGAAAACATTAGAGGAAACAAAAAAATATTCCACTAATATAAAGTGATATTTATTAACTGAAAAAACAAATTAGACAGGTCTTTTTATCCCAGTTAGAGGAGGAAAACTTGAAAAAAAAAAAAGGGGGGGGGGAGGTAGCTGTGATATAAAGAATACAGACTTTGAATTAAAAAAAAATTTCAAGTTATAGCTATGTCACTTGTCAACTGTATGAACTAACCGAGCCTCAGTTTCCTCAGTTGTAAAATGAGAATAATGTTGACAATGCAAGGTTGTTGAGAGGAGCAAATGGATAAAACCAGGTATTGCGGACAAAGGTGCAAATAAAATTATAGATAGTCCCTTTATTACACAAAAAGGAAAAATAAATGTTTTTTGGACTTGCCAGGCAGAAAAAAATGTAATGCTAGCTCACTGTTCCCAGTCACACATGAGGTAATGGTTCCAAAGGAGGCTACTCAGGTCCAAGAGCATAGATTTCACAATTAGGACGTGACATTAAACTCTGAATCATTTCATAATTCAAATTAAAAAAAAAAAAAAAAAAGAAGAAGAAAATCAAAACTAAAAACACCAACATTGTTCAAACATGGAGTCTGAACTATAAGAAGGAGGCCAGTAAAGATTATGTTGTGTTCATCCACACACTATATTATCCCAGGATAAAAAATAATAATAATAATAATCCAAAATAATAATAGTTTACACTATTTTGGTAGATTCCAAATGGAAAATTTCTTTACTCATCATCACAAACCATGCTCCCACAAGCACACGAAACAGTAAACATAGAAGGTGAGAAATTTTCCACCAGGAAAAGAGAAAATCTTGGAGGAAAAAAGTATTTTAGCTGCATACGATATGCTTCACCTCAAACAGCATCTTAGCCACAGGCATTTCCAAAATATGAAATTTAGGCATCTTATCCATCCCTTTTGATGACGTATATGTAATTTAGGAAATGCAAATGTTAATTAGCACTGACTGGTTAATATCGATACACTTTTTGCAAGCACGATTTATCCTGGAATAAAAATAGTCTAGTATGGACAGCTCATTAAAATAACTTTTAATCCTCTTCGCAAACTGAAGAGTAAGAGATCCCAAGGATCAATAATAATTAAGAGGAGATATACAAATCAGTCACTAATTTTACCCAAAAGTCACCAAATGTTTGCTGATGACGTGGGTAGTTATCACATGGATTATAAATTTACAGGCTAGGGGTAATATTCATCCATGCCTTTGTTTTTTTTTCCTTCCAAAAAAAGATGTCAATATTTTTTTCTTTTAGCCAGTTCAACTTCACTGTTTGCACACTACTGAAACAAGACCTCTTCAATATCCACCGGTTTGCTGAAGATGTTAAAGCGTTTATCTGTGGCCAGCCTCTTGGTTACATCCCTGAGAAACAACCGCAATTCTCTTAAAGTATTTTCCTCCTGGTCCTCCATCCGATTTTTTTCTGATTCTGATAATTGGCGAGGTGGAGAAGGTAGTGCAAGAGGAAGCACTTCCATAGCACAAAGAGCTAAAGAAAACAGAAGAAACTGTTAAGATTCCAAGATAGTAGGGCCTAGACCTAAATTACTTTTCTGGCATTCCCTCAAAATATTCTTTTAAGAAAAGGAGAATTCCAAATATATATGAACCATGTAATTCAAACAAGTGAAAATTTTAATGGAAACAAAAAGTAAATTAGGGAATAACTTCAGTTTATAACTCACAACAAGCCTTCTCTAAAACACAAAGGATTTTAAATAATTTGGCTCTGAAATATTACTTACATAAAACTCATGAAAAATACTTCAAATTAACATAAAAATCTTCAGAGTGAAGTACTGTACACTGATTTGCTTAAGTCAATTTTGTTTAAAACCTGTTTCTCAAAATGGGGCTGCCTTATATGCATGGAAAATAAAATGAGCAAGTAACAATTCTTTGATTCTTCTTGTTCTCAAATATTAATTCTGATTTTAGGCAAATATCCTACACATCCATATTCTTAGTACAACAAAGAGTAATAGTGAATGGTGCTTGGGAGCAAAAACGGGTAGAAGAAAAAAAAGAATCCCAGATATTGGAAGAGATCAAAACAAACTTGGTTTAAAGTATTATATATAAAATCTATGGTATTCACTACCTAAGACAAAATAAAAATCTTATTAAAGGGTAAAGAATACACTTTCCTAATCATAATATGCTCTAACTCTTTAAAAGATTTTCCTGATATCAAATTGAAGCTCGGGATCAAACTTCTAAGTATTCTCACTGGAATCTTAACAGCCCCTAAGATGAAAAATGAAATTTAACATAAGCAACTCAAAAAAGAATTATGTCAATCCTAAACACAAAAAAATCAAATTATGGGACTAAAATATACCTAAGATCATACAAGATACCATATTAAAATAAATCATTTTCATAATGAAATATTTTAATGCTGGTATTTAGATTAACAGAAGGCAACAACCAACAACCAATCAGAAGATATAATTTACATATTAAATTTTCCAAGGTTTCTGGGGGAAAAACCCCACAATTACAGCCATTAGATAGGTATTCATTTCCAAAACATTGAGAAAACTTAGAAAGAAGCCACTAAAGAGCAACAGAAGTATTAAATCTTGAGTAATATAAACAATTGCAAAAATAGACAAATGAACAAGACCACTGGAAAGAATTTGAAAAAGTAAGACTCTGACAAAGATGGGAATTTAATACCCTACAAGAACTGCCTGGAGAAACTTTAAAGATAGAATAAGGGAAAGACTTAAAATTTTTTTTACCAAAAAGTATTGGAATTTCCTAGAAGAGGATGAATGAATAAGTTGGGGGTCTTATTTATTATGTACCTTAAAGATTAGGAAAAGAATTGAATGGTTTAGAATGCAGTCCTTACTTAAGTCAGGGAACTGAAATCTGACAAATTCTTGAGGCCCTTATTTAATGCTATGAGTCCAAACCCAAGAAAAATCAAATGTTTAAAACAAAGACATGATAGATTTCCAAGAGCCTAACATAAGACATCTAAACTAACAGATGTTCAATAAATATTTAAAAAATTAATCAATAAATAAACCAGAAAAAGCAAATGTTCTAACCAGCTCTTAGCCCCATAAAACCTTCCCTGGCCCACAAGTAATCAGCACACTTGGTGTTCACAACCTGACAATTCAAGTCCTGGGTACTTCAAGTGACTACAGCAGCACAACCAAAGATTATTTTTCTTTGACTTTTTGAGTCTCAAAATGTGCAATTTACCAGAGCATCAGGACTGACGTGATAGGGGGAATACATCATTAATAGTCATCTATCAGTAAAGCTTTAACACTTAGGTTGCACTCCCCACATTCCTCAAGTCAGGTGAACACAATGGCCACTTTCACATGGGTCAATCTAAATAGTACCTGACAAACTATCTTTATGTCTACAAAGAAATGGTTCAAAAATTCTGGACTCCAAGAAAGGGCATTCATTTATTAACTCCATCCCCCCATTTCCCTAATGGCTTTAGGGGCTTTACCAGTGTGTTTCCTTCGCGGTGGAGCCATTGAAGCCTGATTGAGAATCAATTCTTGGAAAAATTTTCTTCTGTCTTCTTCAATAGGCCTTTGAATATACAAGACCTCTTCGTACTGTATTCTAAAGATACATTTAATCTACACACATACGCACACAAAAAAAGACATTAAATATATAGAGAGCATTAAAAGCTTACATATTATACCAAATTATAATTTCTTCAACTTAAAGTACCATTTTCAATATTCATTGAACATTCATATGCAGTTAGGGATAACCTAGTCCTGGGCTATACTGTTGACAGGCTTAACTGCATGGATTAAACAAGAATGGAAGAATGATCTAACTACATCATTTATAAATAAGACTATATCTAGGAGAATGAGCAGATAATACCAAAAAGGGTAAACAGACTATAATATAATCAGATAGCAACAAACTCAAAGGGTTGTTGCATAAAAGTTGAAAAGTAATTACCTAGAATCTACAATAAAAAGCTGAAAGGATGGTAAAACACTGGCTTCCCATCCTCATGTTTCTTTGTACTTCCTAACCACTGACTTTCCCTCCAGTACTCTTTTCCCTACCAAGTCTGTTCCACTACATCCTCTGGAACCCTGGTTCCACAGCAAATAAACTACACCTTCGCCTCTTCAGAAAATGCTCCACAATGACACCACTTTCCACACAACACTCTCGGGCAAAAATAAGCCAGTCATTCTCATATCCCTCCGTTCTTTCAATCTCGTGATAATCTAATTCTCATTTACTGACCTGCTCTATAAAGACTTTGACCTCACACGCCCCCCTTTCCAAGATAAGCTTTTTTTAATCCTCTTTAGGTCATCCACATTTATCTACCATGACATTTAACACTTTATTTAATTTATATGTTATTCTAGAAGATCTATCGTCTACCTTCTAGACACCAAGCTACTTGAGAACAGGGCCCATTTCTTATTGATCTGTTTTCCTATACGTACCACAGTGCCTGTTACACAGTTATGCTTAATGAGCATATATTGAATGAATAAAGCTTGTGATTTTGTTCCCCAGTCCACATCAAACTGGAAACAGTAGATAAAAAAGGGACAAGGTCATTAGTATGGAAAGAAGTACCAACCACGACAGGGTGGAAATTCTGGATTAGGATTCAAAACAGTGGGATTTTAGCCCAAATTCAGCCAAACATTGTGGTAAACTTTGGACAATTCACTCAGTTTGTCAGGTCTAACCACTTACTGAAAGGAGCCCTGGTAGCACAACAGTTAAGTGCTCCGCTGCTAACTGAAAGGTTGGTGGTTCGAACCCACCCAGTGGCTCACCCAGCAACTCCACAGGAGAAAGGTCTGGTGGTGATTTGATCCTGTAAAGATTACAGCCTAGAAAACTCTATGGGGCAGCTCTACTCTGTCACACGGAGTCACTATGAGTTGAAATTGACTCAACAGCACCTAACAACAATAACAACTACTTACTGAGTTAATTCTATTAAACACTAAAAATTTCATAAATATTATTTCATTCAATCCTCATAACAATATGAAAACCAAAAAACCAAACCCATTGCTGTCGAGTCAATTCCAACTCATAGCAACCCTATAGGTCAGAGTAGAACTGTCCCACAGGGTATATCTAAGGAGCACCTGGTAGATTTGAACTGCCGACCTCTTGGTTAGCAGCCGTAGCTCTTAACCACTATGCCACCAGGCCTTCCGTAACAATATGAGGTATACAGTATTCCCTCATTTTACAGATGAGAAAGCTTGGCTTAGAAAAGTTTAAGTAACTTGCTTAAAGTCACAAAGGAATAAACACGGTCTCTGAAAAAGCCTTTTCCAGCTCTGAAATTCTAAGATGCAAAAAAAACAAAAAATAAAAAGTAGATATCAGAATTCAAAACTTGGATGGGGAATTATCTCAGTCTAAAGTCAAAGCTTTTATGAGTTTATAAAATTTCACTCAGTGCCCTCCCTGTTATTATTTGTAGACTACCTTCATGCACAATTCCCTCCAACCCTTTGATCTATTCTTCTCTGGCCCTTCTTTGAAAGTTCTGGCAAGCGAATTTATTACTGAACATCTATTTATTATATGCCAAACACTATGCCAGGCACTGCAGTTACAAAATTGAAGAAAACATGCTCCCTGTTGGCTGTAAGTGCTATAACAGAGGTAGAGAAACACAGAGGAGAAACCCTGCAAGGGGTGGAGACAAAGAGGCAGATGAGATAAAGCAGGAAATAGCTAACACTAATTGGGCCTTTAAAAACAAGACCTCAGTACCCTGGGAGTACCATGATTCTATTCAAGAGTAGCAAAACATTCAGTTTCAGTTTTAAATATCCTTCCTTCTTATAAGTTTTTAACACTGTGTGTTGGACTAAAAGCATATCAAGAATAACCCTAAACACCACAAGAAAAGAATACTACAGACCAATATCCTTAATGAATATAGATGCAAAAATACTTAACAAACTTCTAGCAAACAAAATCCAAAAACATATTAAAAGAATTATACACCATGATCAAGTGGGATTTATCCTAGGAATACAAGGGGGGTTCAATGTTAGAAAATCAATCAATGTAATACACCACATTAATAGAATAAGGGAGAAGAACCACATAATCATCTCAATTGATACAGAAAAGGCATTTGACAAAATTCAACACCCTTTCATGACAAAAACACTCAACAAGATAGGAATAGAAGAGATATTCCTCAATATAATACAGGGAATGTATGAAAAACCCACAGCTAACATCATACTCAATAGAGAAATGCTGAGAGCCTTCTCATTAAGATCAACAACAAGACAAGGATGCGCACTCTCACCACTGCTATTCAACATGGTTCTGGAAGTCATAGACAGAGCAGTTAGCCAAGAAAATAAACAAACAAAAGGTATCCAAATTAAGAAGGAAGAAGTAAAACTATCCTTTTTTTACAGATGACGTGGTCTTATACATAAGAAATCCCAAAGATTTTACAAGAAAATTATTAGAACTAATAAATGAATTCAGCAGTGTGGCAGGGGACAAGGTCAACACACAAAAATCAGCTGGGTTTCTATACATCAGCAATGAGCAAGCTGAAAACGAAATTAAGGGAACATTACCATTTACAGTGGCATATAAAAGAATAAAGTATGAATAAATTTAACCAGGAAGATTAAAGATTTGTATATAGAAATTTATAAAACATTGCTAACAGAAACTAAAGACCTAAATAAATGGAAGGCCATTCCATGTTCATAGATTAGAAAGCTTAATATAGTTAAGATGACAATACTGCCCAAAGCAAGCTATAAATTCAATGCAATTTCCATCAAAATTTCAACAGCCTTCTTTATAGAAATGAAAGTCAATCCTCAAATTTATATGGAAGGACAAGGGATCCCTAATAGCTAGGAACTGGAGATATGAAGGTGAGTAAAGCAGTCCCCCAACCCAAAGAGCTCACGATCTAGAGCAAAGGTTCTCAAACTTTTAGTCTCAGGACTAAAAATTACTGAGGACCCTAAAAAGCTTCTGATTATGTTGGTTATATCTGTCAATAACTGCATATTAAAAATTAAAATTGAGAACATTTCAAATTATTTATTCATTTAAAAAATAAACCCATTACATGTTAACATTAAAAAGTATATTCTTTAGAAAAATATATTTTTTCAAAAAATATATATAACATGAAATATATAAAATAAAATAGCAGAAAAGTAGCAAATCTCTTTAATATCTGGCTTAATGGAAGACAATTGTATTCTCATATCTGTTTCTGCATTGAGTTTGTTACAGTAAGTTGTTCTCACTGAAGTATACGAAGAGAATGCAGATTCAAATAGATATGTGGTTGTAAAAGGGAGGAACTTGACAATCCTCTGAAAGGGTCTTGGGGACACTCAAAGGTCCTTAGACCACAGTTTGAGAACAGCTGGTCCAAAGCAATGATTTCCAAATTTTTTCTGATCATACACCTCATCAGTAAAAAATGTGAAAATATACCCTCCAGCATATGCATATTTATTTATATATACTAGTCTACTAATATATTATTTCTATTATAAAACATACATACACAAAATTGTTAAGATAAATGAAAACTAAAAATGAAAAGAAGTTCTAACATTTTTCCCAATATCCCAATGCACTGTCTTGAGGATAAACTTAAGTTGGGAAATACTGGACTAGAAGAGAGATAAAAAGAAACAATTACAAGAGAATGTCATAAGGGCTCTGAAAGATGAGATTTTTTGTCTCACTGTGGGTTTCCTAAACTCAAAGAAAGCAGTTATTTATTGCTAATAAAACGCTATTCACATGGTGACTAATTCTTCTTTGGTTTTGTTCTATTTTTTAGTAACAGAGTCAAGAACCTTTTCTTTTCATCTCTGAATGATGAATTTATTTTCTGATTAGAATAGCAGCATTTATTACGGAAGATTTAGAAAATTCAGAAAACAAAAATTACCATAACCTCAATACTCAGAGATAATTACTATTAACATTTCTCTGTATATGCTTCCAGTTGTTTCTTTATAAACCGGGATAATACCAAACATACTTATTGCCTGATTTTTTTTTAACAATAGATTCAAACATTTTTCTATGACATTAAATATTTCACATCAGTATGTTTAGTGGCCTACTGTTTCACAGAATGAATCTACTATAATTTAACCAATTCCCTACTATAGGACATTTAGATAGTTTCCATTCTATAAACAAAGGCTATGATAAGTACCCTTGTAGCTGTATCCTCGTGTTTATCCATGAAAAATTATTTGGACAAATACATATAACACCAAGTCAAAAAGTATGTGCACATTTAAGGCTATTACTATGGATTGCCCTGGAGAAAGGGTATTCCACTCATTTTTATATTTGTCAATTTGATAGCTTAAAATCTGTCTTTTATTGCTATTTTAACTTATCCATTGTATTTTTTTAAAACACACCGTAGTGACTAGCCACTTCTTTCTTTTAAAATCACTTGGTTTTGTGCTACCCACTATTTCCTAACACGGATCCTTGCTAACTTGGTCTATAATTCTCTATGATGTTCATTAACTCACATAATATTTATCAATATATTCTCAACATCATTCATTGCTATCTCAGTTTGTGACCTAAACAAAGCAAACATTCTAATGGCAAAGCTAAAATTAAAATCTAAGGCTTGGTAGTGGAAAAGAATTTCCTAAGAACAATTAGTATAAAACATGATATGTCAATCAGTAGTCTGAGAAAATTCCTACTATCTTCACCCCATAAATATGAATATCCATGATCTCTTTAGTAGCTACTTGGTTAATAAGGCCAAAGACTACAGGAGACAAAGGGAAAAAAAGCTGAGATTTCAGGATTCAATGCTAATAAGTTTCCAATATTTTAGCTATCAAGAAAGGGTACTGGTAAACAAACAATGAATACACTAATCAATAGGCTTTTGAATCCATTAAATATTATGACAACAATATAGCAGTACTGAAAATGTGTAAGATGTAATAATATTAGCTTTAAAAAAATAAACCAACAGTAAAATGACATATGTACAGGGACAATAGAAGTAGGTAAAATAAAAATTGCTGTGTCAAGAAGATGTGCTCATAAGTCTGTTTTATTTGCAAACATTTCCAACAAGAGGGATAAATTCACATAATTATATATTGCCAACTAGAACCCTTAATTACTTCAAATTTCCTTTATCTCATCACTTTCTTTTTATAAAATGATAAAACTATTTGACAGTGAGGATCTAATTCAAAAAATGGCTCCTAGGTTATTTCCAGGTTCAGTTCATTCTTATAAATCTACTTCAACTGCATTCATATTTGATAAGACTAAAAATACCAAACATTTTATAGCTCTAGGGTTTCTAAAATAAATTCACATATATTGTCTCACACCAACAACCCTGTCTGTCATTATCCACATTTTATAGATGAGGAAACTGAGGTTCAAATATTTATCTAAGATCAAAGACTAGTAAAAGTCAGTACCTTGATTTTTCTGAATCTTACTACTGCATTCTACTAAACTCTATTGCCACTTATGATAATAATAATTTTGATTGATAGTCTTCATCTACCATTAGATCCTGAATTATCAAAAATTAATAACTATACATTTAATATACTTTGCTTATAAGAGCAGTAAATTGTATAAATCCATTTTAGAAAGATAACTAACAAAGGCTAAAACATAACAGAACTCAGTAAACAAATACGTGAATCATAAAATTCTAAATAATCAAGATTTATATTATAGCATTTAAAACATACAAATCTTTTATATGAATATCATTCCTACTGTGTCTCCTGGGTAAAATATTTCGAAGCATTTCTAAAGGAGACTATTTCAAGACCTAGTAAGATCAGAGTACTAAAAACAATTTTTTAAAAAATCAATTTAATTCATATGATTTGATCTATTAATTTTTCTGAATCAACTATGATTTAATCTTTGATTCTAATAAATGAGTTGGATTTGAATTTCAGACTTGAAAAATATGCTATTAGTAATAATATTCACCGTAACATGATGCTATCAACTAAACAGATGAAAGATCAAATCCCACCAAATGATCTAAAGGATGATAAGGATGATGAGGATGATGATATAGCTAAGATTTTCTTCACAGTTACTATACATCAGGTTCTGTGCTAAGCATGGATTACCTTAATTAATCTTCACAACGACACTGAGGAAGATATAACTATTCTACCAGAAAAGAAACAAACTGGGAATGTTAAGTCACTTGTCTTAAGTAACACAGCTAATAACTCATCGAACCAGGATATGAACTCTAATGGTATTGATTTTATAGTAATTAATGTGTCCAATTTACAAGGTCATATATTTTAAAACAATATAGTAAGTAAAGATAAATATTTAATCATTTCTTACCTCTTCAGGCAGTTCACTGTACATGGTTTCAGAGGTAGACAATAAAAATACCGGTGAAAATGACGGTATGTCTTGTAGCAATGTCAGAAAAGTTGCTCTCACAGTTTCACTGACAGCTTCCCACCAATCACCAATGTGAGGCATGTAAACAATACTAGGTACTGTTCTTCGAGCTTCACGAAAAATCTGATTAAGGAAAACACTGGCATTAAAACATTAAAATTGATTATTATTCCAAAGTCTACCCAGTAATCTCCAAATACATGAAATGTGTCAAGCCTGTTACTGTTATTAGCTTTAGCTGAAATATTTAAGTTCTTTAAGATATGATGCACAACCCTACATACAGCTTCTATCTACTCTTGCCCCATCTCCCCCTAAAAAGGTATTGTTTTTGCCATTTTATTATTCCTATTCAGTATATATTAATAGTACAAAGGTATTAAATTGCTCCACTTATCTATTATGTAGAAATAGAAAAGCAAAACACCACTATAAAATATTTTGCAAAAAAAAGAGATAAAAATGCCAACCCGGAGCCCTGGTGGCAGAGTGGTTAAGAGCTCAGCTGCAAACCAAAAGGTCGGTAGTTCAAATCCACCAGCCACTCCTTGGAAACCCTATGGGGCAGTTCTACCCTGTCCTATAGGGTCACTATGAGTCAGAATCAATTCAATGGCACCTAACATCGACAATATGTCACCCATGTAAAAGTAGTATTAACAAGCTTTACACAAAGAAGAAAAGACATATTTGTGCACACTGCCTAAAATCATTCAACATATGAAACATTTTAACCTAAACACGCCATTCTAAAACTTAAAATCACCCTATTTTTACGCAAATAATGCACACCTTCTACGTTTGTTTGTCAACCACACCCTCTCCCTGCAAGGTATTTTCATAAGGGTGCTATGCTAATTTTTTTTTTACAGCAACATGTAAAAAACAATTGGCATAGCAGAGCTTATGAAAATACCTGGGTGGGGGGAGGGCCCCATGGTTTTCAAACAAACATAGAAGGCACTTGTTATTTCCAAAGAATATGGTAATGAAATACCTACTGAGCCACTTGTTCATCCCCATTATGTTAGTTCAATCTTCCATAAAATAGTCACAAAATACCGTTACTGCTCTAAACAGCAATCAGTAAAATTAACAAAGAACTCTGAGACACCGCCATTAATAGAAAATACAAAAGGAAGTTTTTCCTCAGGTGTTAAAAAGAGTCATAACCACAGTTTCGGTCTCACTCAGCCAACATATGCCAATAAGGACAAGGCTGGCTATTAGTAAGTTGCAAAGCAGAACTACTGCCCTTTAAGTATAAGTCAACAGTTTAATAATCCATCAACAAATTCTCAAATGTTAATATGACATCTTTTCAATACTTTTTAACAAACTTAAAAATGAGTATAAAAATCTGTTTCTTCAATCTAATTTAAGAATTCTATTCCTAAAATTCTCTAGTTGTCTTCTCTTATTTTAAACTAAGACATTACAATTAAAAAACCTGTTGCCGTCGAGCTGATTCCAACTCATAGAAACCCTATGTAATATGTAAAGGAAACCTGGTGGTGAAACAGTTAAGCACTCAGCTGTTAACCTAACAGTTGGTGGTTCTAACCCACTCAGCAGCTCCACAGGAGAAAGACCCAGCAATCTCTGGAGATCTCTTCCATAAACAATATGGCCTAGAGAACCCTACGGGGCAGTTCTACTCTGTCACATGGAGCACTCTGAGTCAGAATCGACTCTACAGCACCTAACAACAACATGTAATATGTAAAATATAGGAATATGAACCAAAGATTAACAATGATAAGGATTATTGGAAACTTTCCTAAGAATCAAAAGGACCAGTTTTCTTTAATGAGTAAACTTACCACTTGCATGAATTTTTATAATAATATCACATTCTATACAGCTTTAAACTTCCTGTGTGAAATATATTGCCAGTTAATAAACCAGATGAAAAATGTTCAAATAAAATTTTCCTCCCAAAATTGGGAATGTTGATGTTATGATCACTCACATCCAAAGTAATATTTGTCCCTTCTCTTACTTTAATATTTGCATATCCACCAATCCAGAACAGCTGTACAGTACAACTCCTTCAGGACTCTCAAATTTTGACCCTTTCTACAAACATGCACCCTGCTAATCCTGGCTCTTGAAAATCTAAAGATTCCCCACCCCCCAAAAAGCTCTTGTAGAAGATTCATAGGAGAAAAACAAGTATAAATATCAGCAAAAGGAAAGAACCACACAAGAGCACAAAGACAACTGAAGCATTTGTTTAAAACAAAAAGAATTACATGCCACCCACATCAGGCATGGTATGTGGAAGAGAGCAATCTTTTGTTGCTTTCCAACTCCCCACAGCGTTCTAGTAAAACTAGGAAGAAGAGTCAGCAGGGAGAGAAAGGTGATTATATGAAAAAGACTAAGGAGATACAGCTTACTGAAAAACCTCACAAAATTAACAACCTAATTCAGCCATGCAAATTACCACGTGCCCAGGGAACAGGAGAGAGAAGAAAACATGCCTTTAAAAAATTAAATTTTGTTTTTCATTCTTCTGGGTTAGGTTTTCTAGGAATATATGTTCAGAATATCCAGCTGCTGACATATATCAAAGAAGATGGGCACAGCAAAACAAGGTGAAGTGATTACAAACTTTAAGGGCCAGAGTTAATTGTTTCATATTTATTTGCAAGGCTGAACTAGATATATGCATCGCAATCTCTAAAAAAGAGTTGGGGTATTTTTCTCTATTTCTTTTTTCCACTTTTCATCCAATCTTCTCTAAATTAACAAAATTGAGCATGGTATTTTATTGACCTTTTTATCTCCAAAGTCTTTAGGAAAATGTCCTTCTTCGTAGACTCTTTAAAATTATATTTGAAAACCCAGAGGGAAAAAAAATATAAGAAAAGAAAAAGACTAAGATGAGTATAGAAAAATAAAAAGGCCTAGGCTTTCTAGAAGCCATGGTCCATGGAAGTATAAATACCTAAGTTGAGAATTAACCCAATTACATGAGATACCAACGTCCAAGGAATAGTTTTGAAATTTTTAAAGTACTATTAAAGCAAGTAGGGGCACTGCTGGCGCAGGGGTTAAAGCACTCCGCTGGCTAACCGTAAGGTCAGTGGTTCGATCTTTAGCAGCCACTCTGTGGGAAAAAGATGTGGCAGTCTGCTTGCGTAAAGATTTAGAGCCTTGGAAACCCTACTGGGCAGTTCTACTTTGTCCTAAAGGGTAGCTATGAGTCAGAAATGACTTGACGGCGATGGGTTTGGTTTTTATTAAAGTTCTTTTTTTTTAATTCTTTACTCCATGTTATCTCTGAATATTAAAATAAACTTACATGTTTTCTTTAAACATATAAACCAACCTGTCCTAATTCCCCTATTTCTAGGAGTAAAAACTAAAAAAGAATCGAGACTGAAAACAGCAATTCAGAAAAAGCTCTTATAGTATAATAATCTGAAAAAAATTTACTCCTATTGTGATTTTTCTGTAATATAAAAATAGCTCTTCAGCAGTTTGCTAGTGACTTTTAATATTGCAGAGTAAGATACACTCTGTGAAATCAACCAGATAATTCAAAGTAGAAAAATAAAGTCCAGTTTTAGTGAAGCGGCAACTGTTTTGGGAACAAGTGATGCCATTTGATAACTAGAAAAATACTCACCTACAGGGTGTCTTGGATTGGTGGATGTGCAAGGTGTAGTAGAAAACAGAAAAACTGTTATAGAGAAAAAAAGACAGTAGGCCAAATTACTGAACCAACCGTTTCAAAATACCTCTGACATGACCAGCACTCTTGCACAAATAAAATGAACAAACACCGAAGTATGTGAACTGTTCATTTTGATTTTTTATTTAAATAATGTACTCCATTCCCTTTTGGCCTCCTTTTGCCCAAGACATTACTGACCCTTAGATAATTAATTTTAATTTGCTTTATTAAAAAAAAAAAAAGACAAACTACTTTTCTGAATATCAAAGATATTTAAGGTAAAAATCAGTTTATTAAAATTAGAAGTATCCATACAAGAAAGCACAAATGATATCAATATACAAGAGTTCTAATCATCTCAAAAGCTAAACTTTGAAGTCAATACTTCAGTCACCAAATTAAAATGTTAGGTACACTCAAATTTAGTGTATTTTTTTAAATTAAGAAACTTTAGCCATTTTCCTTAGAAATTGAGAGCTGGAATAATTTCAGACACAAATGTGAAAGAAGTAGAAAGCTCCAAGCCAATAATACGCCTTTCACTAGCCTCAAAAGGGTTATACAGGAAAGAGGCAAACGACTTTATATCATCAAGAAACTTCCCCCCGGATGCTCTGTTAACCCAGAACTAAAACTATTCATGAAGCCCACTCTTCAGACAAAGTTTAGACAGGACTATAAAACATAAAATAATACTCGTGAAGAGTGAGCTTCTTAGCTTAATCAGATGCACGAGACCAAATGGGCAGCTCCTGTCCAGAGGTGGGATTAGAAGGCAGGAAGCGACAGGAACTGGCTGAATGGAAACAAGAAACCCAGGGTGGAAAGGGGGAGTGTGCTGTCACATTGTAGGGATCACAACTAATGTCACATAACAATATGTGTATAAATTTTTGTATGAGAAATTAACTTGAGCTGTAAACTTTCACCTAAAGCACAGTTAAAATAAAAAAAAAAACTTTCAGAACTCATCTTAGTCACTTTACAGGATTATGAATGTGAAAAACTTATAAAACCTAAGTAAAAGAAAAATCTTGAGAACTACAACATTCTCAATTGCTATGTAAATTAAAAAGCACTATTAAAATAAGCTTTTTAAATTCCTTATTCCACACTATCACAAAATAATACATATCTGTACTACTGATGACTTTTATTTCATTTATATCACTTTACTCCATTTATACTCAATTCAACTAAAATTTATTGATCATCTTTGTGAAAAGGAGGTACTGTACTGGTTCTGAAGAGAATTCAAAAAATAAAGTATCTCGTTTCTTTACATACATACAAAATCAGCCTACAGTATAGCACAACCATAGCAAGTAACACAAATCAACATTTTATAAAAATTATATCATTCAACCGTTTCTGATAAATTCATATACTAAGGACCTCAGGAGTTTCAGTGTGATACACTCTGGGCCAGGATTACTTAATTTGCTTGCAACTCAAAAAAAAAAAAAGTTGCTTCCATAGAAAAACCTGAAACCCATGTACACAAATACAAAAGTAACCAAATTATACACAGACTGTTATGGTGAAAGCCAGAGACCACATACACACAAACACAAGAGCATCCAAACATGTTACTATATTAATTCATTAATGTTACTTAACCAAAAAGGATTTCCGCCTGAGAATTTTCTGTAACAATCTCTCTGGGGAAAGAAAAATACCAAAATCTTCACTCACACACACACACACACAGACATAAGAGACATACACACAAACCACCTTACTGACTGAAATTATTTATAGCACCATATAGTACCTAAATTCAAAGCTTCTGACTGGCCATATGTAAATTTATTAATCCAATCATACCTCTCTATTAACAAAAAGCATAAAATTCTAAATACTCATCAGTCCTACTTTTTTAACCAACAGTAAAAATAATGCTGGAAACAAAAAAAAAATTTTTTTTTGAAGATATCAAAATCATAGCTGTTGGTTTTTTGTTTTTGTTTTTTTAAGAGTGTTAAAGAAAATTGAAAATACAGATAAGTCTTTTACTATAGATACTAACATCTGCTTTCTTTTTGTAGGGATCAATAATTGGCAGCTTAATAAGTCTCCTAGGCTACATCACGGTTTTCCATTCTCCTTCCAGAGCCTTTGGAAGACTAGGAAATGATCAGTCTCTCTCACACACGTTCCCCCCATCTTCTCGCTCACTGGCACGCGTGCTTGCACTCTCTCTCTTTCACACACACACACACACACACACACACACACACACACACACGGTCAGTTTGCAAATTCTGGCATTTATATCTGCAATAAATTACTGACCAACATCCAGTGGCCATCTAAAGTAATGTATCTCAAACTATGATCTACTGAAGACCTGGAAGAGTTACATTTGGGATGGGTGTTTAAAATGCAGATTCCTGAGGCTCATCTCATATTTACGGATTCAGAACCTCTGGATATGATGCCAGGGAACCAAAAATTTTAATAAGCACCCCCAGATGATTCTTATGCACTTCAAGTCTTAAAGAGTGAGAAAAACCCTATAGCAGACACTAACTTCTCTTATCATTTTTCACCCCACCCCAACCAGTATCATTAATCAATTGCTGAGGCAGTCAGAGGGTGAAAAGGAAGTGTTATCATATGGTTGTGTGTATTTTAAAAGATAGACTCGATTAAACATGATCCCCACATTATAAGAAAGAAATATCAAGTAGGCCTCTTTCCATTTTCCACATTACCACACATATAAATACAGTCAATTAAGACATGTTCCCTTTAAGATTATCTTTCATGTTCAAGTTACACTAGATAACCCAATTTAATTTACATTAAGTATCTCAGAGCCTAGGGAAAAGATAGAAGCATAGGAGAATAATTTGCTGCATACTGAATCTATATATTCCACATGTATTTAGAAACAACCCTGACTAAAGTGTTGGCTCCAGGAGAGGCAAGAATATAAGGAAAGAAATTCACTGCAGTGGAGTCAAGGTCGACTCACAGAAAAGGAGGGAATGTAGAACAAAAGGAGAAGGGCTTTTAATCCTTCCAGGATCTCAGCACCTGACTCAGGCACTCTCCTTTCTAGGATTTTTATACCTAACTATACCCAGGCTTGCCAACCTCTACAAACTATGAAAAAAATTCCTCAGTTTCATTATAGTAACCTCTTTTTGAAGAATTTTTTACAAGAGACAATGTTATGTTCATGAATTTAAAAGTTTTAAACATGCATTTAAAATACAAATGATTAGGGATTAGCCACAACAGTTTATCTAGTCTCTGGTCAGTGTTCAGAGAAGTCTGGGCTTTGACCATCATGATTCCAAAATCCTCAGTTCCTGGGCAGATGGGACATCCAGGTTGTGGTCATTCAAGCATAAGCTCTGCTTCTAACCCATAAACTCATGAGCATGAGCTGAAAAGATGAGATGTCTTAGTATACTAAGGGCTGTGAAATACAACCAAAATGATAAATGGTTGTTTTATACTACAAAGTGACACATCTCTCCACCCTTCCCACCACCATGACAAAAATGTAGTAAACGCTACTTTTGTATGCGTAAAATACATACATACAAAATGTGAAAGACGCCAAAGAACAGGAGGAAGTTAGAATTGAAAAAGCCCAGGAACCCAATAACATCAGCATACAGTTCTCTACAATGCTTTGTTTCCTTACATATTTGAGTAACATCAATCCGTTAACGTGTTTGTGAATATATACACATATTAGCCATAAGGATCAACTGTAGACTGGATACATTCTCTCTTTGAAAATGTCCTTTGTTCAAAATGATTTTGTCTTCAGTTTGTGTGATATGGTTAAATACACTTGTAAAAAGAAAAAAAAAAATCAAACAGCATAGCAGGGTGTAAACTAAAAAAACAAACTTTATACATTCCTTAGTCTTCTAGATCCCTCCCCTCAAGCCAAAGAAATCATTATTAATTGTTTTTGGGGTATTCCTGAATAAAATTTCTAGTTATATATAAGCATGGATATGTGTGTGTGTGTATGTGTATGCATTAAGTTTCTTTTACACAAAGAGGATCATACTTAGATTGAGTTACAACTTGCTTTTTTCACTAACAATATTTCCTTCAGCTTTCCATGGTCTCTGTAAATCTACCTCATTCCTGTTAATGGCTTTACAGTATTCCTCTGTATGTATGGCTATACTACAAATTATTTTAATCAGTGCTTAATTTTAGGACATTGAGGTTATGTTTTATTTTGAGTGGTAATTATAGATAACGCTATGATGAATATCCTTGTACATTCAGCATTTAATATTTGTAGCTAACACATCTTTAAGATCAATTCTTACAGATTCCTGGGTCAAAAGGTGTATGTATTTGAATTTTTAAAATATACTGCAAACTACAATTCAAAATCATTAAATAAATTTACATTCCTGCAAGTATGAGTGTCTCCTATCTCTAACACTGGTTATTATTAATTTCTTATTTTTTACAAACTTGACAGTTTTTTTTTAAATAGCATGTTGTTGCTTTAATTTGCCTTTTTTTTTTTTTTTTAACTTATAAGTGAGGTTAAGAATCTTTACAAAATTTTATTGGTTGCTTTTCCATTTTATTTTTTCCTCCTGAAAATGGCATGCTCCTATCTTTTGCTAATTTTTACATTAGGTTTCTTCTTACTGATTTTAAGATATTTTGGTATATTCAGGAATCTTGTTCTTTTCATTATTTTTTTAATTGTACTTTAGACAAACGTTTACAAAACAAATAGATTCTCATCAACCAGTTAGTACACATATTGTTTTATGACAATGGTTAACAACCCCACAACATGTCGATACTGTCCCTTCTCAACATCGGGTTCCCTATTACCAGCATTCCTGTCCCCTCTTGCCTTCTAGTCCTTGTCCCTAGACTGTTGTGCACAATTAGTCTCATTTTGTTTTACGGGGCTGTCTAATCTTTGGCTGAACGGTGAACCTCGGGAGTAAACTTATTACTGAGCTAAAAGGGCGTCTGGGGGCCATACTCACTGGGTTTCTCCAGTCTCTGTCAATCCTGTAAGTCTGGTATTTTTTTGTGAGTTAAAATTTTCTTCTACATTTTTCTCCAGCTCAGTCCGGGACCATCTGATGTGATCCCAGTCAGGGCAGTCAGTGGTGGCAGCCGGGCACCATCTAGCTGTACTGGACTCAGTCTAGTGGAGGCCGTGGTAGTTGTGGGCAATTAGTCATTTGGATTAATCTTTTCCTTGTATCTTGTTTTCTTCATTTCCCCTTGCTCCCGAAGGGGTGAGATACCGGTCTGTATTTTCTTTTTTTGTGGCATTTTTGCCTGGTTTTGGTATTAGGGTTATCCTGGCTTCACAGAACGAATTTGGAAACGCCGCTTCCTTTTCTATGTTCTGAAATAGTTTGAGTAGCACTGGTATAAGCTCTTTTCTGAATGTTTGGTAGAATTCTCCAGTGACGCCATCTGAGTGACCCAGGGCTTTTTTTGGTTGGGAGTGTTTTTATTACCTTTTCAATCTCTTCTCATGTTATGGGTCTGTTCAGATTTTCAACATCACTTTGTGGTAGTCTGGGTAGATAGTATGTTTCCAGTAATCTATCCATTTCCTCTAGGTTTTCAAATTTGTTGGAGTACAGATTTTTATAATACTTTGTTATGATTCCTTTTATTTCAGTTGGGTCTGTTGTAATGTCCCCCATTTCATTTCTTATTTGGGTTATTTGCGTCCTCTCCTGTTTTTCCTTTTTCAGTCCGGCCAGTAGTGTGTTGATTTTGTTGATTCTTTCTAAGAACCAGCTTTTGGTTTTGTTGATTCTTTCTACTGCTTTTCTATTCTCTGTTTCATTAATTTCTGCTCTGATCTTTATTATTTCCTTTCTTCTAGTGGCTGTGGGCTTTTTTT
>NW_004443988.1:3119736-3211383 GCF_000243295.1 Trichechus manatus latirostris
TTTTTTTTGTGGTGCTGACGTCGTCTTTGTTCCTCTTACTCTCCTGTGCTGAATTCCGTTGATTTGTGGATTTTTTTTTTTTTTCATTTCTTTTGTTTTTCTACTGAGACTTTATGTTTTTCCTGTTTATTTTGATGAGTAGGTTTGTTAACTTTCTTTGTGGTTACCGTGAAATTTACCCTTATCTTCCTAAGTTTGAAGCAGTCTATTATTACTTGGTATCACCATGCCTTCCTCTCCATTAGAAGGTTCTATACCTACATCGTTTATTCCCTCTTTTATTGTTCTGATGTTGTTACAGTTACAGATTAACCTCTCTGGTTCCCTGTTGTAATTCTTTTGGTTTTGGATAGTCCTTGGGAGTTCATTTCCTAGGTTGGTATCTGGCTGGTACAATCCTGCATCCTAGATTCAGCCTGTGGTCTGATGCTGTTTGTTCTCAGATCGAAGGACTCGCTTTAATAATTCTTGTAAGTTTGGTTTGGTTTTTACATACTCCTTTAATTTCTGTTTATCTGGAAATATCCCAATTTCACTATCATATTTGAACGAGAGTTTTGCAGGATATATTATTCTTGGCTAGCAATTTTTTTCTTTCAAGGTTTTAGATATGTCATCCCATTGCCTTCTTGTCTGTATGGCTTCTGCTGAATAATCCGAGCTTAGTCTTACTGTTTCTCCTCTGTCTGTGACTTTTTGTTTTTCTTGAGTTGCTCTCAGGATTCTTTGTCTATGGTATTAGCGAGCGTGATTATGACATTCCTTGGAGATTTTCTTTTGGGGTCTATCTTATATTGGGTTCATTAAGCTTCTTGGATGGTCGGCTTTTCAGCTTTCATGATATTGGGGAAGTTTTCTGTCAGCAGTTCTTCAATGATCCTCTCTGTGTTTTCTATTTTCTCGTCCTACTGTGGAACTCCAATCACTCGCAAATTTTTGCTTTTCATTGTATCCCACATAATTCTCAGGGTTTCTTCATTTTTCTTCGTTCTTTTTTCTGATTATTCCTCAGAGTTATTTCCAAGTGTCTGTCTTCAATTTCACTGATTCTGTCTTCCATTGTTGCAAACCTGCTCCTCAGCCCTTCTATGACACTGTCCATTTCTGAAATTTTGTTGTTTATCTTTCGGATTTCTAATTGTTGTTTTTTGTATGATTTCTAGTTGTGAATTTATTTCGGCATTTTGTTCCTGTATTATTTTCCTGAATTCTTCCAATTTTTTTTGCCTGTATTTTCCATGAATTTGTCTATTTCTTCCTCATTTTTGTCTGCTTTTTGCTTCAAATCTTGGACAGCTCTGAATATTAGAGATTTGAATTCCCTATCAGGTAGTTCTAGTGCCTTTTCTTCTACTGGAAAATCATCTGGTGTTTTATTTTCGACACCTACAGAAACCATCCTGTCTTGTTTTTGTAAATGCTTTGATATTGTTTGCTGTCTTCAGAACATTCAGTGGTTAGTTTCCTCACTTATTGATTGTAGATTTGTTTGTTTCATCCTGCTTCTTTGTTTTATTTGGTTATGTCTGAGCAGGTGGGCTGGGTGTTCTTTGTTGTTTGCTCGTCTGTGGGCACGATACTTTTCGCCTCCTTGTCCAATGGGCAAGGTCAGTTGCTCAGGTATGGTACAGCACGGCAGGTCAAGCTGAAGGGGAGTTGCTGGGGTGGGTTGTTTGTGGCACATACTAAGGCCGACAGGGAGGGCTGGGAATTAGTGCAGGGTAGGTTCCGGTAGGCCATGCCTGTGCTGCTTGGGGGGGGTGATGTTCAGTGCACGGTGCAGGTAGGCAGGAAGGAGGGAGGAGATTGTGATGTGTGGAGCTAAGATGGGTAAGGGGAAGAGGAGAGAGGAGAGGAACAGGAGCCAAAAACATTCAAACGAACAAACAAAAACAGTGCTAAGGGAGCTTGCTGTTGGAATGGAGAGATGAGAGACTGAGAAATAGAGAAAACAAACAAAAAGGAAAAAAGAAAGGTAAAAGAAAAAAAATGAATAAAAATTCGAGGAAAAAAAAAGCAAAGCCCCCAGGGATCCCACCGGTGCTGCGCCGAGGACTGGGGAAGTTGCCCCCAGGCCGTGAAGTACAGCCTGGCTTCAAAGAGTAGAGATGTCACACAGTGCCAGGTATTCAGGAGACAGTAAGAGAAGGTAAGTATAGAGAGACAAGAAACTGAGAAATGAAGAAAGACAAAAAGGGAAAAAGAAAACAAAACGAACAGGAAAAAAGAAATGCCCGCAGGGATCCCACCGTGCATCTGCGCAGACTAAGGGATTAGCTCCCAAGCTGTGCAGTATTGCCTGGCTAGAAGGGGCTCCCAAGCCAAGAAAAGAAAAAGAAAACAAACAAACAAATCAAAACAAACAAATCAAAAAAAGCCCTGGAGATTCCACCTGCATGGAGGCACAGGCTGGGAAGCAGTTTCATAGTTGAGCAGCGTTTCACAGCCTTTCAGGAAGAAGGAAAGATGGTACACGGAGCCAGGTATTTGAAAGAAAGGCAGGGGAGGTGGTGAGAGGTATGGAAGAAATCAAAAGAAGCAGAAAAAAGCAACACCAGCAGCCAAAAAATGGCACTCAGGGAGCCAGCCAGTGCAGGCGGGTGGAATCCAAGCAGCACCGAGGTGAAGCCAGTGCTTCCCAGCCAAGAGACTGTGGCCGCAAGAAGCAGAGGAGGCCGAGTTGGGGTGAAGAAGGGTGAGGGGTGGGAAAGCGTTTCTCACTGTTTACCAGTTGTTCTGTCTCCTGCTGGAAGCTACGTGAAGATGCTTTCCCATACCCCATTTGTCAATCTCTGATAGGAGTCCAAGATGGCAGATTTGTGCTGTGTTAGCTGATAGGGGACCTCTGCATATATCTCTCCTCGCTCTCTGTTCTCTGTCAGTTTCTTATCCCATTTGGTGCTTGGCTAAGTTCTTTATCTCTTCATTTGATGCTCAGGGTTTCAGGACTGACATTTGTCTCTATTTGATTTAGTTTTTCAGATCTTTGCTGTGGAGGGACAGCGTGGTGTTTCTGTCTATAGCACCATTTTGCCCAGAAGTCAGGAATCTTGTTCTTGACATGTATGTTACATACACTTTTTCCCAGGTAATGTCTATTAATTTTATTTAAAGAATGTTTTTTGCCATATGTAACTTTAAATTTTTGTACAGTCAAATTTGTTCGTGTCTTTCTTCATGGTTTCTGGCTTTTGTGCAACACTTAGAAATTGTTTTCCCATACTCAGGATCATAAATATATTGACCTTGTGAATTCTGTCAGTACATTTAGTTTTACTGACAATATAGAAATTTTTTGGACTGTAGAAAAAAGTAGAAATCTAGCTTCTTTTCCCCAGTTGTCTGAGATAGTTTATTTAACAATCCATCTCTTACACCTACTGATATGAAATGTCATTATCACCATCATATACTAAATTCGCATTTCTACACAGGACTAAATATGAATTCTCTCCTCTGTTCTTTTACTTTGTCTATCCCTGCACAGGTACAAATTCTTTACTACTATAGCTCTATAATACCTTTAAAAATCTGTTGGGGCTCCCTCATTACACCTTTTCTTTTAGAATTCTCCTTAGTCTCTCACATTTATTTTCTAGAAGAAATGCAGAATCTTTTTTTTTTTTTCAGTTCCCCTTATAACTGGCATTGCACTTAATTTACAGACTTAGAGGAGAACCCACAGCTTTAAAATTTTGTATCTTATCATCCATTTGTTTTAAAAGCAGTAGTAGCAACAGTGATAAACATGATTATAACTAACATTTCCCCGAGCACTTACTGTGTGCCAAGACTATCTGATGAGCTTATGTTAATAATCACAGCAATCACAACTTATGTAAGTACCACTAACTCCATTTCACAGATGACAAGATTAAGGCTCAAAGACATTAAACAACTTGGTCAAAGTCATAAGCAAAGTAACTGAGATCTGAATATAGGCAATTAGATTTGGCACAGCACTCTGAATTAAAGAAGTGTAGTATAGCAATTAAAAAAGGTTTTCATTATTTTTCAGTGGTCCTACTCAACTAAATTTTTAGTTCTTCTTTGAAACCCTGAATATTAATTAATTCCAAGGTATACTTATTTGCTATTTTAAATGGGACTTCTTCTGCCAGTAGATTTCTAACTTTTTATTGTTTCTATAAAAGAAAATTATTGATTTCAGAACATTCCATTTGAAATTGCCACCTTATGAAATTCTCTTATTCCCCCTAATAATTTTTTAGTTGATATTGAGACTTCCAAATAAACAATCATAGCCCAGGAAAATATTTCTACTTTCAATGCATCCTTTCCAGTATTTATCTCTTTCAATGTCTAACTAAACTGATTTTGCATGGCTTAATAATGGTATTATTACTCTTTTGATGTGATACTATATTCCATCTCTAGTATTTTCTTTATGATCATTGCCTAAGGGAAATAGTTTTCTTAGTATTTCTTTGAAAAATTTGGCATTGTTTTTGCTAACTTTGCAGTTTTCCTTCTTTTTCTATGCTTTGGAACAGTTTTAATAGCATCAAATAATCTTATACTTTCACCTGTGAAACTGAGTTCAGTGCTTTTTTGACACATGTTCAATTTGTTCTTCCACAACTAATGTCTGTTTAGATTCTATCTCCTCTCAGGTCAATTTTTTAAATTTATATTTTCCCACTAAATCACTTGGATTTATTTTAAATAGTACTAAATAATTCTCTATACTTTCATACAATCTAGAATGATTTTGTGTCACTAAAATGGAAAAATACAAGCAAACATATAAATCAATGTTCTTAGAAAATATTCATCACCAGGATGAGTTAAATGTATAAAACTTGGAGCAACATACTAGCAGACAGCTTTTTATTCAGGCCATGGGCTTTGAAAAGAAACCTTTGAACAGGTGTATAAGTAGTGAAGTGATGCTAGAAGAAGAGTCCCTGGGTGGTGCAAACGTTAAGTACTCAACCACTAACTGAAAGGTCAGAGGTTCGAACCCACCCAGACATTCCTTGGAAGAAAAGCCAGGCGATCTGCTCCCGAAAGGTCACAGGCTTGAAAATCCTATGGAGAACAATTCTACTCTGTAACACATGGGGTCACCATGAGTCTGAATTGACTCTATGGCAACCAGTCTAGTGGTTACTAGGATATATACTCAGAGAACAGTAAGTAAAGAGAATTCCAGAAAGACTCAAAATCCACAATTTTGAAAAGAGGATCAGAAAAAGGGAAAAGAAGCTACCTTTCTACAATGCTTAATGAAACTTTAATACAAGAAACAAGATATTACAACTTGGGGGAGGAAGGAAGCATTAATGCAAGTATTATGAAAAGAATCAATGAGTTCACTTTAAAAAATATTATGCATCAAAAGGATCCTTTGCCTTAATATTAAAATGCTAATAAATAACGAGCAAAAAGTTAATATTCATGTTATCACTCTTATGACATCATCAAAACTTATGGGACAGAGCAAAGGCAGTGCTAAGAGGGAAATTAATAGTGGTAAACACCTAGATAAAAAAAAAAAAGATATCAAAGTAATACTCTAACTTTATAACTCAAGGAACCAGAAAGAGAGAAAAATAAGCCCAAGGCTATTAGATAAAAGTAAATAACAAAGAACATAGCAGAGATAAATGAAATAGAGAATAGAAAAACAATAGATAGAACCAAATAAATCAGAAGTTTATTTTTTTTAAAAAAAAATCAATAATATCAACAAACCTTTAGCTATCTGACAAAGAAAAAGAGAGAGAAGATGCAAATACCTAAAATTAGAAATGAAAGCGGGGACATTACAACTGACGCCACAGAAATAAAAAGGCAAATATGATGAACAACTGTATATCAATAAATTAGATAATTTAGAGGAAATAGGCAAACTCCTAGAAATATATAATACCATTATTTGAAAAACTCTTATCTACAAACACTACACACTTGCACTTAGTATTTACCAGAATCTAAAGCAATAAAAGAAGGAGTCCTGGTGGTGCAATGGTTAAGCGCTTGGCTGCTAACTGAAAGTTCGGCAGTTGGAACCCACATGCCGCTCCACAGGAGAAAGATGTAGCAGTCTGCTTTTGTAAAGATTACAGCCTTGGAAACCCTATGGGGCAGTTCTACTCTGTCCTACAGGGCTGCTATGAGTCATAATCGACTCAACAGCAATAGGTTTTTTGAAAGCAATCAGATGAATTATTCTGACATGGTACAAACCTACCTGTGCACATGATTCTTCAGGTGTTTTGGCACTAACTGAATAAAGTGCTGGGAGATCTAGTCTGTGCACAGAGAATTTTTCTAGAGTGTGCAAAAGTGCTGGAGCAAGGTGAGAAGTTTGACCTGAGCCTCGTTCTCCAGACAGCAATAATCTTGGCCTGTAGGAGGTTGGCTGGTGGTATGGTGACCTGTAATACACGTAAGACATAATTATTTCAAAACCATACATTCCTGAATATTAATATGAAATAGTAGGCAAAAATATTTATATTAAAAGAACGTAACTCCAAATTCATAAAACCTTCTTATCGTTCTTATTTTTTAAGTACACTGAAATATGTTTTCATTAATTATGGTTTTAAAATGCCGATACTTCTGATCATACGAATAACCAATACGTAAAAGTATGAAAATCCATTCTAAAACAAAATAAAAATACCTGGGTATACATCCTATTATACAACATACATTAACTTAGAAAATGCTTCAGACACTAAGCATCATTAGTTATCAATTATCCAAGGTGAAATGTTAAGAATCCTATTTCTCCAGTAAAGAAGCAGATCTTAAGATTATTCAAAATGTAGCACTTTTTCAATGAGCAAATTTTGTTTGTTAAAAAGAAAAAAGCTAAACTGTTCTTACCTTAATACATGACATCTAAAGTCCTACACTAGAAAAGGCAAGTTTAGAAAAATATATTAAACCCAACTCAACTTGTATTCAAGATTCTACAGCACCATTAAAATGATAAACGAAGTAAGTCTATCTACTATGTTGATAGTGCTGTCCTGGAATTTCTAGACAATGCAGTAAGAATAAAGCAAATTAAAAATGGAGCTCTAAGGAAAAGGGAAAAAACTGGTACTTGTAAAGGATATGATTATCCATTAGAAAATTCAAAACAATCAACTAATAACTATCAAAATCTACCAGCTACCAGGACTTAAGACAAAATTGGAAAAATCAATAGATTTCCTAAACACCATCAATAACAACTGAAGATATAAGGAAGGAAAGGAGATCCTATTCAAAACTGCAAAAACAATACAAAAGGTAAAACAAACAGTATCAAACAGTATCAAAATAATCTTAGCAAGAAAAGAATGAAATTATACAAAAATGTATCATGACCCTGAACACAGAGATTATATAAAGATGTCAATTCTTCTTAACACACACATTTTATTTTGTACATTTAAAACAATTCAAGTAAGAAACCAAGGCTCAAAGAGGTTAAGGACATGTTCAAGATTGTACGACTACAAGTCAGAGTTCAAATTCTAATTCAGGTCCATATGATTGTAAAGTCCAAATTCTAAACCACTATGTTAAGACTTGTCCTACTTGATATTGAAATATATTACAGAATAACAATTATTAATAGAACGTAGAATACACCAAAGAAACAGATCAGTGGAACAGAATAGGAAACTCGAGAAACAAATCAGAGAAATTGAAAGAATTGTATACAAAATAATAAACTTTTAAAAAAAACAACAGGGGTGGATTATAAAATAAGTGGTGTTAAAAAAAAAGTAAAGAGGATTCAGATTCTCATTTTGCAGCACCAACAAAATCAATTTTAGGTAGGTTAAAACCCAAAATTTTAAAAATTTTAAAGTTAGGATAAAAAGTATATAACTATGGGTAGAACTTTTTAAACACGGAAACAAGAAAACAACAAAAGATTCATAGATTTTTAACTCATAAAAATCTATTGAAATTACAATCTGTACTAAACGGTCAACAGCCAAACGAGACAAAGAATTTGGCATAAATAGGGAAAAAAGGGTTTAACACTTCTATGCACATAGTGTTGAACAATACCCCTAGAGACAAAGAACATAAACACAAAATTTAAAAAAAAAAATAGAAGTATATAACAAGCATTTTTAAAATGTTCATTCATTTAACAAACATTTGTAGAATGTCTCCTATGCCGAATACCTCAGCCCTAGGTATACAACAACACCAGTATTATCACAGAACTCATAATTAATTGGTATATAGTGGAAAAAGGAAATATACAGATTACTATAATTCATTGGTATTAAGTAAAAGGTACTATGGGACACCAGTAAGGAGTTAAAAGAAGTCTTTACTGGGAAAGTGTTACCAAAGCAGAAACTCAACAGATTAGGGGGTAAAAAGGATTAATTAAAAAAAAAAAACACACAGTAAGATGTATAAAGGAACAGATGCTTGAAAGAGCATGGCCCTTTGGGGCAATTTACATAGTTCATATAGCCAGTTTCTTTCAGGACAAGGAGAAGCGTAAGGTTGAGGTGGGGAAGAAGGAAGGAGAGTCAGACAATGAAGAGCCATGTTAAAGTCTGGAACTAATATTGAAGGCAATGGAGAGGCGTTAAGCTACTTAAGCGAGGAGAGCAACACAATCAGATACAGGTTTTGGGAAGACAATGCTAGCTCAGTATGGGAAAAGTTTTTAAAAGAAGGAAAAACAGGAGGAAAGAAGACCAGTTAGGGGTCTGCTGTAATAATCCAAGCAAGCATGAGATGAAAAATGATAGCCTAGACAAGAATAGTATCAGAGGAGGTGAGAAATTACAGGCTGAGATCAGACTTATTTAGTGAGAAAAATCAATAAGACTTGGTCATTCACTGGATACAGAAAGGAGGGGAAATGCATTAAGGATGATGTCTAATTTTAGCTGGGACACCTGAATGTACAATGATGATGCCATTCCAAATAAAAGACTCACAGGAAGAGAAGGGGGATGGAGTACAGTTATATGCTGAAAGATCTGTGGTACAGCAAAGGGGAGATAGCCAACTGGTCAGGGTCTGAAGCTCAAGAGTAATCTAGGCTTAAGAAAGAGATTTGGCAATCCCACTCCTAGAAATATATCCTAGAGAAATAAGAGACGTCCCATGAATAAACATATGCTTACCCATGTTCATTGCAGCATTATTCACAATAGTAAAAAGATGGAAACAACCCAAGTGCTCATCAACAGATTAATGGATAAACAAACTATGGTAATAAACACAACGGAATACTACGCAATGATAAATCTGTGAAACATCTCACAACATGGATGAATCTGGAGTGCGTTATGCTAAGCGAAATAAGTCAATCACAAAAGGGTAAATACTGTATGAGACCATGTCTTAGTTATCTACTGCTACTATAACAGAAATACAAGTGGATGGCTTTAACAAAGATAAATTTATTTTCTCATAATCTAGGAGGCTAGAATCCCTAATTCAGGGTGCCAGCTCCAGGGGAAGGCATTCTCTCTCTGTTGGCTCTGGGGGAAGGTCCTTGTCATCAGTCTTCCCCTGGTCTAGGAGCTTTTCAAAGCATGGACCCCAGGTCCAAAAAATGCGCTCTACTCCTGAAGTTCTTTCTTGGTGGTATGAGGTTCCCCTGTCTCTCTGCTCATTCTCTCTATTATATCTTAAAAGAGACTGACTTAAAATACAACCTAACCTCATAGATTGAGTTCTGCCTCATTAACATAACTGTCTCTAATCCTGCCTTATTAACATCATAGAGGCAGGATTTGCAACACATAGGAAAATCACATCAGATGACAAAATGGTAGACAATCACACAATACTGGCAATTGTGGCCTAGCCAAGTTGACACACATAATTTTGGGGGGACACAATTCAATCCATAACAGATCACTATTATAAAAACTCATGAAAAGGTTTATACACAGTAACAAACAATCTTTGATGGTTACGAGGGAGGGGAGGGATGGGGAGAGAAAAACACTAACTAGACAATAGATAAGTGGTAATTTGGGTGAAGGGTGAGAAAGTACACAATACTGGGGAAGTCAGCACAACTTGACCAAGGCAAGGTCACGGAAGCTTCATAGACAGATCCAAACTCCCTGAGGGACAGAATTACTGGGCTGAGGGCTGGGGACCATAGTCTTGGAGGACATCTAGCTCAATTAGCAAAACACAGTTTATAAAGAAAATGTTCTACATCCTATTTTGGTGATTAGCATCTGGGGTCTTGAAAGCTTGTGAGCAGCCATCTAAGATAGTCCACTGGTCTCACTCTATCTAGAGCAAGGGAGAATGAAGAAAACCAAAGACATAAGGGAAAGATTAGTCCAAAGGACTAATGGACCACAACTACCATAGCCTCCACCAGACTCAGTCCAGAACAACTAGATGGTGCCCAGCTACCACCACCAACTGCTCTGAGAAAACTAGAGGGTCCTGGACAGAGCTGGGGGAACATGTAGAACAAAATTCAAACTAACAAAAAAAGACCAGACTCACTGGTCTGACAGAGACTGGAGAAACTCTGAGAGCATTGCCCCTAGACACCCTTTTAACTCAGTACTGAAGTTACTCCTGAGGTTGATCCTTCAGCCAAAGATTAGACAGGCCCATGAAACAAAATAAGACTAAATGGGCACACCATCCCAGGGGCAAGGACGAGAAGGCAGGAGGGGACAGGAACGCTGGTAATAGGGAACCCAAGGTCGAGAAGGGGAGAGTGTTGACACATCATGGGGTTGGCAACTAATGTCACAAAACAATATGCGTATTAACTGTTTAATGAGAAACTAACTTGCTCTGTAAACCTTCACCTAAATCATAATAAAAAAAAAGAGAAAGATTTAGTAGTCATTAACAGAGATGAAAAATTAAGAAAATATATATAAAATAATAAAGAAACATCTTTTACCTGTTAGGTTGATAAACTAAAAATTAATTTTAATACCCATTACTAGTGAGTAGAAGATGGGAAAACTGGCATTCTAAAAGACTAGTGGAAGTGGAAAAATTACAACTTTTCTGAATTTTATTTGGCAATTCTAAATATGCCAAAGGTTTAAAATTGGAAAAGGGATGTGTGACAGGGTTTTACCCTTTCACTTTTTCCATCTGTTTGCTGAATCCAAGGAGCCGGACTATATGAAAAACAACGCGGCATTAGGATCGGAGGAAGACTCATTAACCACCTGCAATATGCAGATGATACAACTTGCTTGCTGAAAATGAAGACAACTTGAAGCACTTATTGATGAAAGTCAAAGACTACAGCCTCACTACGGATTACACTTAAATGTGAGGAAAATGAAAATCCTCACAACTGGACCAATAAACAACATCATGATAAATGGACAAAAACTTGGAAGTTGTCAACGATTTCATCCCATTTGGATTGACAATCAACGTTCCTAAAGTAGCAGTCAAATCAAATGAGGTTACTGCACTGGTCAAATCTGCTACAAAAGACCTCTTCAAAGTTTTAAAAGCAAAGAGGTCAGTTTGATGACTAAGGTGCACCTGACCCAAGCAATGGTCTTTTCAATCGCCTCATATGCACGACAAAGCTGGACAATGAAAAAGGAAAACAAGAAGAACAAACGGATGCATTCTAACTGTGGTGTTGTCGAAGAATACTGAATGCACCATGGACTGTCAAAAGAACAAGTCAATCTTAGAAAAACATACAACCAGAATGCTCCTTAGAAGAGAGGATGGTGAAACTTCAGTTTGCTTACTTTGGACACGTCAGTAGCTAGAAAAGGACATCGTGTTTGGTAGAGGGTCAGCAAAAATGAGGGAAATCCTCAATGAGATGGACTGACACAATAGCCACAACAAACGACTCAAACATACCGAAGATTGTGAAGATGGCACAGGACTGGGCAACATTTTGTTCTATTATACATAAGGTCACCACAAGTCAGAGCTAACTCAATGGCAACTAATAACAAAATATGCCAAAACGTATCTGGTACAATGATGTTCTGCAACTCATCCACTCCTACGACTCCCTTACCTCTTACCACTCTCTACATTTTGTTTATAGCACTTATCTTCTAACGTACTATTTATTTATTAAGTTTTTGTTTGTCTCCTTCCACTAAAACGTAAGCTTTAAGAGGGCAGGGATCTTAGTGCATTTTGTTTACTGATATATTCCAAGCACCTATGACAATGTCAATCACATGATGTGCACTTAAAAAATATTTGAATGAATAAATGAACAAATGAATGACTCAAATAAGAAGAGACTGTTTTCACCTATCTGGTTGGTAAAGATTTAAAAACACAACAGTGCTCAAGAGTTGACATGGGTATAGGAAAGGAGGCAATCTCATAAATTAGTAATGAATATGTAAATTAGTACGGTCTTCCTGGAAGGCATCTGAACAGCGTGTATCAAGTTTTTTAAACGAATATACCCTTTGACACAGCAGTCGTAGTTCTCAAAATTTGCCCTTAGGTCTGAGTCAGGTAAGGGTGTAAAGATGTATATTTAGAAACATACCACAGCACTGTTTATAAAAGAGGAGCTGAAAACTTCAATTTTCATCAATCAGATTTTATACATTATGGAACATCTATAAAAGAAAATACTAAGCTGCAATTTTAAAAGAATATTAAACATACGCTGATATGAAATAATATTTCCAACAGAGTAGATAAAAAAGCAAGTTATATTATAACAACTGTATAGGAGGATACAATTTCATACTGTGTGAGTTCATCTGTATGCACAGAGAGACTATGGAAGTGGGAGCACGAGAACTTTAACAAAGTTAAATCTGAAAGAAGTTGTCAACATTGTTTTAGGAGACTATTCCCAGAAAAAGAAACCCACCAGCAACACTCTGGCTAATGTGACTGGAGACAAGCATTAAGTCATGCTTTCTACTTGCCTAGCATCTTTTTTACATTAATCTGGCATGCTAAAGTATGTCACTCAAATAGAAAACCAAATCAAAGCAAAAAACAACAAAAAACCGTATGTAGCCCTTATTAAGGGCTTTTATTCTAAAGTATGTTCTCACTGGAGAATATGAAAAATCATACTGGCCCAAATTACCCAAAGAAGCAATACAATTTCCTCTCTACCTATTAAGCTCAGAAATCAATTTGGAAGCCACATAGTATAATAGAAAGAAAATTATCCCAGGAAACAAACAGCACAGAGCATGGCTCTGCACCTACTAACAGCATGATCATGGGCAATTAACTTCTTTGTGCTTCACTTTCCTCATCTATAAAATGATGATATCACAAATGCTACAGGATTGTTGGGAGGCTTAGATGTACTACTGTATATAAAGCACCAACCCTAGCATAATGTCTAGTTTGTGTAAGTACTCAAATGCTAATTCCCATCCCTTCATACTCAAAAAGCCAGCAAATGTCACCATTTCTTCTGTGAAGCCTTCCTGGGCTCCCCAATGGAAATTTCTTAATTCTGCTTTCATAGCACTTTAGCTATATAGCAATGTGTGTCACTCCCAACAGCACAAACATCTCCAGGGAGAAAACTACTTTGTATCTTACTCATGCTTATCTTCTCAGCATCTAGTACACTGCTTGGCATACAGTAAACACATAAAATTTGGACAAATGTGTGGGTATGTAAATAAAAGGATAAATGTATGAATATTATGAAAATGACTAAAAAAAAGTGTTCTTGGATATAGCTGGCTAATAAATGAAAGTCACTATTAAATCAATGAACTAGAAAAACATATGTGAAAGAAGTTAAAATTAAACTAATTCCTTTAGAAAAGCTAAATCAAAATGAGCCATACAAGTGACACCCTTTTAGCTGAAGTCACTCTTGAGGTTCACCCTTCAGACAAAGATCAGACAGGCTCATAAAACAAAACTAGACTAAATGGATACACAAGCCCAGAGGCAAGGACGAGAGGGCAGCAGGGGACAGGAAAGCTGATAATGAGGAACCCAAAGTCAAGAACAGGAGAGTGTTGATATGTCCTGGGGTTGGCAACCAATGTCGCAAAACAATATGTGTATTAATTGTTTAATGAGAAGCTAGTGTGCTCTGTAAACCTTCATCTAAAGCACAATAAAGAAAAAGAAAAAAGGTATTTCCAATGGGGGAAAAAAAGAAAAGAGAATGTATGAAAGTAAATTAGCTTCATTTTTAACCCAAAAAGGGTTATCATGCAAATAATCAAATCTAACTTTGTAACAATTCACCAAAACTTACTTGGGGAAACACTTCAGTTCAACTTGAAGATTTAAATTTGTGCAAAATATCTCTAAAGAAAAATTACTTAAAAGTACACACAATCCTGCTTCTTCTAATAGAAACGTTATTAGACCTACTAACTGAAGCATTATGGCCTTTTAACTATCATACTAATTATGTGAATACAAGTGATGATGCTGTTAGTATTTAGTTTAAAATTACATTCACACTAAACTTGTTTACCTATTAAGGGCACAGCAAAAGCTGCTTTAATATAGTAGTGACAAGGCAAATGTAAATAGAATAACCATAAAATCAAAATTAGGGAAGTGTAAATTAATGAGGTTTTGCAGAATCAGAAGTTACTTGTTTAATTTCTGAGCAATTTCTAATTTAAAAACTCTTTAAGAGTCCCTAAATTATCACCTGAAACATACTATAACTTAAAGTACTCTTAAATCCTGGTAAATATTTCATTTCTGTCAATTTTAATTCAAATAAAAAAGCACTAAAATTGGGGGCAGGGGTTGACTTTCTAACGGTAATTCTTTTCTGCCGCCCACGCCCCAACAAAAAAAATCACGCTGTCACATTAAAAAACAGTAAACTGTAGTCAACAGATTCTCCTTGCTGGGGGGAAGAAAATATCTAAAGTAGTTGATCGACAAACTAATTAATACCACACAAAAAAGTATATATAGTTTCCCAGAATGTATCCAGACAACAGAAAAACAGATGAAGTTCCCAAGGTAAAATAAGCAAATATGTACTATAATTCTAGCTATAAAGTAGCAAAAATCACTCTAAATTGAAAGAAATTAAATACTCACATTGTAAAATGAAGGTAGGATTTATGTACAGCAGCAGCTGATGACTGTTTCTTTGGTGATCCTGAGTGACAACTGGTCTCAAAAATTGATAAAGCATTCTCATCTTCACTATCATCTAAAAGTAGAGCTTCTATATCTGTTCAAAAAAAAAAAAATCCCAAAGGTTATGAGGTTTATAAAGTTCTTTAATATTAGTGTTCTACCAAAGCTAAGAAAAACTGGAGTACAAATCCAGTAAAATTAACAATTTATCAACTAATACAGATTTACTAGACAAATTGACAACTACAGTATTCTGAATACTTTACAAATGAAATTAATGTTAATTCTTTCACCTTTACAGACTATCTACTTAAGTGTTATAAGATGTAATTTGGTAGACTTCACTGACTAACTGCAACCAGTCTGGAAAAGAAGTGGCACTAATAAAATTTTTATCCACCTACATATTAAAAATCTCTGAGTTAATTTTGGCCAAAAAGGGTCCATTTTATAAAAGATATTTTGTTTCTTAGTTAATAGGGTAGTTGAGTCATGACCAGTTCTTACAAAAGCAAATTTGCCCTTATTTTTCAAATAGTCCACACACAAGCCTTTTCAAGGAAAACCTAGTCTAGTTAAGATGAAGTCAGGAATTCAGTTAAAACAAAGCCAATCTTAAAAAGGCACTCATTCAAGTAGCATTTGGCTGTATATAGTTCTTAAGTTCCTACTCACTGGACTAAACGGAACCAAAATTCCTACTGAGAGCATAATACTTAAAAATGTACCTGGACTACATCTTTAAGTGTTAATAGCTGTATCACACATGTACACATCAAAAGTGCCAAGTCATTCCAAAAAAAAGCAATACTACACATGTAATAGACTCAGGGTAGAATTAATATGGACAGAAATCATATCCTTCCCAAAAAACAAAGAAAAAAATGGAGGTATGTTTTCTAAAGTGAGACACTGAATTGTGCAGTAGATGCAGATCTCAGTGGCTGATATAGTTACAGATTTTAAATCTCAATATTTATTACAACTAACATTTTAAGAATTAATCCAGAAAATAATATCTTTTGAGTGGTAATTTCATAACAAGGAAAGAATACTTGCCTAAGAAAAATATTAAAGACCAAAAATAACCAGAATAATCTATCTAAAAAATTTTTTTTAATATATTAAAAATCAAAATAAGATTTGGTTTCTCTTATCCACTGGTACATGTCATTAACTAGAAAAAAAAATGGAACTAAAGCATACTTTATACTTATGGAAAATAATTATAAGAAAACACAGATAATAATGTCATAAAATGTAATTCTCAAATGGAGATAAAGGCTATCTTAAGAGCTCAGAAGAGAAGGTGAGATTTTTATGATTTTCTAAAGGGGACATCTTTAAAACTATTGTGAAATTTTGGGGAAAGAAATATATTCCCAGTTATGAAATTGAGAGATAAGAAATGTACAATTTGTGGCATAGTGTCTAGTTCATAAATACAAAAAAAACAACAACCAAACCTGTTGCCGCTGAGTCGATTTCGACTCATAGCAACTGTATCGAATAGAGCAGAACTGCCCCATAGGGTCTCCAAGGAGCAGCTGGTGCATTCGAACTGCCCATCTTTTGATTAGCACCCAAGCTCTTAACCACTGTGCCACCAGGGCTCCTAGATACTCAATAAAATATTTGTTCTCCTCTCTATTTGCTAGACTGAAGAATCACAGTGTTTCACGTAAGTATATTGCTGTTGTTGTTGGTTGCCGTCAAGTCAACTTCAACTCATGGCTACCAGGTGGCTGCAGAGTAGAACAGCTCCATAGCGTTTTCAAGGCTGTGATCTTTCAGAAGCAGATCACCAGGTCTGTATTCCGAGGTGCCTCTTGGTGGGTTTGAACCACCAACCTATTGGCTAGTAATCAAGCTCTTAACCATTTGTGCCACTCAGGACTCCTTATGTGAGTATAAACCAAAACCAAACCCGCTGCCATGGAGTCAATTCCATCATGTGAGTATAGCTCTAAGAAATTAAAGTTTCTGAAAAAGCTATTCACAGTGACAGTAAAATTCATTGAATATTCATGATTTTTATCATATATACTTTTAGTGTTAACATATTGAACAATTTTCTATTAGGTGCAGACTACATGCCAAACAAGGTGCAAGGAACTGGGGAAAATAAAATAATTAAAACACATTACTTATGCTTCAAAGTTCACGGGCTTTACTTTGATTAGTATATCAACCTAATTTGAATTTTTTTTTTTTTTTGGGTAAACAAATTGACATTTTTAAAGGTAGCCTTCTATTTCTGGAGCCCTGGTGGCACAGTGGTTAAAAGCTCAGGCTGCTAACCAAAAGGTCAGCAGTTTGAATCTACCACCCTCTCCCTGGAAACCCTATGAGGCAGTTCTACTCTGTCCTATATGGTCACAATGAGTCTGAATTGGCTTGACGGCAACAGGTTTGGTTTTTTTGTTTTTTTTCTGTTTTTATCTCAGATCCAAAGTACAACAAACTTGAGGCTAGAACTCAAGACCCTCTACAACCAAATCCCTATTTACTTCCTTACCAATAGCTTATGTGCCTCAATCTTTCTCAATTCCATTCCTCTGTTTAAAATGCTCCATCTACCTAGAATACCCACTCACCTTCTATTTTTCATCATTTCAAGGTACATCTCAAAACTCTCCTTTACTAATTCTTCCTGAACCCCTCCAACAGAACATGCTTGCCCTTTTTGGGCAAATCTATGGATTTGAATGCAGGCCTCAGAATTTACTAAATGAGTGACCTTATTTAAGCTAAATTACCTTTGCAAGTTCCCCAGTCTCCTATGTAATAAAAAGAGTAAGAGTACCTACTTGATGTAACTGTTACGAGGATTAATAAATGACAATCTATACAAAGACTTCATGATGATAAAATAAATGTAAGCTATCACTATCAGTTAATTTTTCTTAAAAATAGTAACATTTCAACATAAGATGGACAGAATGTCCCAAGAGTGAACATACGTTCATTAACTCATTCTACAAACATTCACCAGATACCTACCATATGCCAGGAAGTATGCCAGGCCTGGAACAGACCATGGTGAGTGAAATATACTTTCTATATTCGTGGCACATACAAAAGAGTGACACATAAATAACCTTATGAGGAAACTCACTATACCTGTACTTTTTTCATTACAACAATATAGATAAGTAATTTATACTACCGTCTTTCTTGTCACTCTGGCTAATTTCAGCATGAGGAAACACTTTTTGCAAGACTGCTAGGATGTTGTTGAAGCTTCTTTCCAGCAGTGGCCTTATGATGGGGGATAGTGCATGCCCCGAAGACATCACAGCACGTTGGGAAGCAGGCACAATATTCTGCATTGCATGATAAAAATCTTGTGCACTGAGCACTACTGAAGAAACATCCAGCTGCAGCTTATGACTGCTAGCATAAATCTGGGGATAACGCCTCCGCAGGGCAGTCAGGGCAGCTTCAGTGCACAGGGCCTTGATATCAGCTCCACAGTAGCCTAATGCACAAAAAGAAAAGGATAATAAAGGTTAGCTCATTCTTCCAAGGCCAACTACATTTTGCAAACACACACATTCTTAGCTAAAGTAATACCCAGTACTTAATCAACAGTTATGTGTAATTTTATCAACAAAATGAAAATTGATCATTTAAAATTACCCAATAAAGTTAGTGAATTAAGGGCTAAATACTCACTAAAACTGAAAACGTTTTGAATATTTTAAATTAACATAAACATGAACTAATGATATTAAAACAAAATAAGTCATGTATCATGTGTCAAAACCACTGATTACAATGTACAACTTTCTTCAGGGAAGGTTTTAAAAGAACAATAGTTTCATCTCAATTCTTTGTCAAAATTTCCCATCATTAGTTCCCATGACATTAAGTTTACAAACAAAATATTTTTTCTAATATTACTAGTTTCTAAATACATACCAAGGAGTCGTACAAAGCAGTATAAAGGCAAAAACTTCAAAAGTAGAGCTGTTCTATCACCAACCCTGAGTTCAACCCACTACGTAAGTTAACATTCACTCCCTCAAAATTATAACTTGAATTTGTAATTCGCCTGTTAAAGTTCCAAAAGCAGTAAAGGAAACAGGAACGTTAAAAATATTTTCATTGATTTTCCACACTAACTTCACTTTTATACATATTTTTAGCTTCAAATGACTAATAATCTAGCTCTAAAGACTGTAACAACACGAGGTATTGTCCACTATCCATATTTAACTGATTATGCAGCTAAATAACAGAACAAATCTCTTATGCTTTTAAATCATTTCATTCATCTGAGTAACAAGTACATATAAAAAAACACTGAACTGTTAGGTCTTTACCACAAAAAAGGTGGGGCGGGGGGAACCTCAAACTAGCCATTTGGTTTTTTATATCATCACTGAAACTTGATTTTGGTCACCTTTAGCACTCATGCCAGCAGGGGGAACTACTCAAACTAGATACAAATTATTAGTCCCTAAGCTCCTCAAGGGGCGATATTAGGTTCATTTATCTCTTTATATCTCACAATGACCTTGTGGAACACTTAAATACTGAAATAAAAATGGTGATTAGGCAAGAAAACTACGAGCTGAGAAGAAGTAGGCCCAGACTAACTGGCAGAAAAAGAACATCAAGGGATATCAAGAGACAAAATCATATAAACCAAAATGCAAGTCACTCACATAGTCTATAATTAACTATATTCTGATTAGTAGTAGGGCATATGATCCTATTAATAATCATAACCTACAAATAACAGAAAGATTTTCCTTACCCTGCTTCTTTTTTTGTCCATGCACTTACCACCTTCTAATATACTATATCATTTACCTATTATATTTATCGTCTGCTTACCCCCCACTACAATTTGCGCTCTGGGAGGGTAAAGATCTTTGTCTGTTTTGTTCACTACAGGTAGTCCCCAGCTTACAACGTATTCGATTTACGACGAACTACATTTACGACCATCTGGTTCGTTTCTTTCTTTTTTAAGTATCGGTATCATTAGTAATACGTACTACATACAATGTTAAAATATATCTGTAAGTTTATATGTAATGTTTCCAACCCCCAAAGACAAATAAAGATAGGATTTATAAAGATACTGGTAATAAAAGGCAATTATAACGAAAACAACAACAACAAAAAAGAGGTATTGAACTTTCGTCAGAAGTGACTTATGACAGAGATATTGTAACAGAACCCTGCCTTAAGTCGGGGACCACCTGTAATGTATCTCAAACACCTAGAACAATGCCTTGCACACAGTAGATATCCAATAAATATTTGCTGAGTAGAAGAATGCATGAAAAGAGAAGGTTACTGTAACTAAAAGGTTGTAGTCTGGAAAGGTAAAACTGCTATAAAGTGGATAAATTATATCTATTGGGCTTTTAATCTTTTTCTAAGAAATCTAAATTCTTTTCTTTTTAAACCAACTTATTCATTGTGAGCAAACCTATCAATGAGAATTATGAAAAACAGAGAAAAATATTGAATTATTTAAGTAAGATTTATTCAGAGTTAAGGGAAAGCCTAACATCACCTCTAAGAAATTAATTCAGAAACCTATCAACAGATTAAGCATTAACACTGTCTCACGACAGTAATCTACTAGTCTTCACATTAACCAGATTTACCATTGGGCCCTCATTTTATTTTCCATTTCTCAATAAATAAACCTGAAAAAAATTATCTTTCCTGTGGCACACATATCTGTTACATTAGTTCAACAAAATAAGCATAAACACCAGCTCAAAGTTATAAGCAGCTAATAAAATGATCATGGGTGTGATTAAAGCATGTGAATTCTGTCCTCCACATCAGAAGAAGTAAAGAATAAACTACCATCTTTAAACAATATAAACAATCATATTTCTTTTTCTTCATTAAAAGTATATACACAGTTATTGAACATACTACACTGTCCTACAAAAGCCTAAGTTAAAAAATTATATATTCAGAAACACTTAAGACAAAACAGAAAAAAATTAACAGCTACTAAAAAGCATTTTATGTAGTAAATGTTACCTGTAATATTTGACATAATAATAAAAAACATGTTAATTACATATATAACAATGTACTTCATTTTTTCCTAATTTGTTCCAGATAATTAAAAAGTTTATCAACACTAATAGACCCTATTTTAAAAATTAAATTTTCACATGGATCACAACCAATAGACTATAAAGATAGGAAACATCTTCTTCACAGTTGTTTGTGAGTGAGAATTACTGGTTTATATCTGTGGTTCTCAACACTGAATATTCATCAGAAAAAACGGAGCAACTAAAGCAAAAATACAGATACCCAAGCCCTATGACAAACTTAGTAAATCAGAATCTCTAGAGGTTTGAGACCATAAAAGCTTTACAAACGATTTTGACACTATAAAAAACTTGAGAAGTACTAGCTTATAATACTTCCTTTACTAGACTCTAAAACAGAATTAAAAGTACATCATAATCACAGCAAATTTTTTCTGAAAGACTAAAAAATAAAGCTATTCAGAGGATAGACCAGAAAGAAACAAGGTCTTACCAAAATTTTACGAAGTTATTTTTCAAGCACAATATCAAACATAACAAAAGGCCGACAAGATAGAAGCCTCATTATTGATGTTTTCATAGTTTTAGCCCTCTTAGTGAAAATGGAATACAGAAATATGAGTAAGTTTGAGCTCCACATTAACCTTAAGCTCCTATTATCTGTGCAAACGTTCTGGATGCCAACATGTATCACTGCTATCAATGTATGCTGTTGAGGAAATTTTTCACTACTTGAAAATCACACCTATCTGTGCCTGCAAAACCTCTAAGTGCTTGGGAATTTTTTCAAGGAAAAAGTTACCAAATCCATAACCTCTGAAAAGAGGTTAGTTATCTTTGCAGTTATTCATCAAGACTGCACACTTTTTTGCTCAGCATAAATTTCACTGAAATGAACCCATACACGTTAAAACATGTTTGGGATTCATAAACTGATGAGTTTATAACAGATCTAACATTTGTTACTATTTGACTCTTGTTTGAAGACTTGTATTTTTCTTTTTTATGTGAACTGGTTTCTTAAATGGAGCAAATGTTATAACCAACAACAGAAGTTAATTCAATTGTAATGGATTTTTATGTCACTCTCCAGAAGAAAAATGATATATAAACAGGTTCTGTACACCTCTCCTAAAAAAGGCAGGAGATAGGTTTTCAGTCCTGTAAGAAATTATGTCTTGAGAATTTAAAAACTTAAGAAAGTGACTAAAAGCTAAAATAAAACACTTGGAAAAATAAGAAGTATTGGGTTTTGGAAATGCAAAAGGAAACTAAGTCTCTAGCATTTAGGATGAAGAATTAAAGTATATAATACTTCAGATGACAGAAAAAATAATAGTAATTTTTAAAAATATCTCTCATTTAGGGAATTTCCAAAACTATTGCTTACTTCAGTTAAGGACTGATCTGTGACAAATTCACAGAAAAACCTACAAGAATTTCCCATTAAGATCATAAAAGTAGCAGGAGACAAAAAGGGTCAATTTCAAAAAGGGAAAAGACTGGATTTTATACCAAATACCACCCTCTCCCATAAAGCAGCACAAGGCTTTGCAAAGGTCAAGCCAAATTTACATGAAATGGGTTTGGCGCATGCTCTCTTATACCAGGCAAAGCTTAAACTGTAATAGTGCTGGAGAGATTTACGTTTTCTCCTCACCAGAAGATGTCGAGGTCTTTGTGGTTCAAAAGCTGAGGGATGCTGCTTCGGAGATGGAGGTCCCTGTGGATGAAGAGGATAATTCGGATGTAGCTAACTGAATGGACTAATGTTCTATTTAAGTTTTAATTATCTGATAGTGGATCACAATGATTTTTTAACTAATTTGTTCTTTTTGGTTTTGGTAACTTTAAAGTTTTCCCAAGTAGACTGTTGACAGTGGATTTATTTTGAGGATTTCTTCATAATGCTTAAAATTCATGGAGAGAGATTTTTATTTTATTTTTGAGAGAATGAGAGGAAAATAGACAAAAGAGAGAAAAGGAATGAAGGAATAATGCCTGTGTTGTACACTCAGTTGCTTAATATTGTATCTATTTTTACTTCAGACCTAATTAGAGCCAAAGTCCTGAATTGCATCTCCTATATATGATCATGTATGTACATAAAATACTCTCACCATGTCCTTTTAGGACAGCAGTGTTCATCATTCACTCTGTGGGAAGAGAGTCCACTCCGAATAATTTAACATTACATTGGATTTTTTTTTTTTTTTGGTCGGGGGGAACATTAGCAGATGCCTTTAAGAATTTTCTTCAAAGACCCCTACCACCCAACTCATTTCAAGACCACATGCATGAAGACGAGTCCATTGTGTAATCTGCAAAGTAAAAGACTGCTGTCCTGCCTTTGACATGGACCATTCTCTCTCAAGTTTAAGCTTAGTTGTCTTAGTAAAATTTCTGAGAGGAGAAAATTCCTAAAAGGAGACACTGCATACAATACATTTATATTTTTCATGTCATATTATGGATACCAAGCACTCAATAAAAGGCATATTACTACTGAGCTTTGTTACTCAAACACCTAATGGCAGCTAAAATTCTAATTTAAAAGTGTTCAAATTTTAAGTGAGATATTTAAAATAATTTTTAAAGATAAAGGCAGAGCAATCTGCACAATCAAAAACATAACTATACGCATCCACATTCCAAACATCAGGGGAAAGGGAGGCTGAACAGCACAAACAACGACAATAAAGAACTCAAATAATAGCACTCACCAACACATTTTTCAGCTAATTCGCCTAAAAAAGCATCTGATAATTTTGGATTCCAGTCCCTGGTATGGATCTGTAAAATGTGTTTTCTTGCCTAAGAAGAAAAGAAAAGACAAAATAACACCAATCCCGCAAATATATTAGCTGAAACAAATTCTGACTAACCATACCCCAGAAAAAAAAAAATTGTTTATTTTAAAAGAAATGTAAATGCCTTGGCATTCATATTAAATCTGTCCCCACGATAATCCTCTGAGATATGCAGTAGAGATTTTGTCACTATTTCACAAACTTAGAAACTTAAGGTTCTGAGAGGTGAAAAAAACTTGACTAGTGGCACACTAAGTGACTGATCTTGGTCTAAAACTCAAAACTGGGCTTCACTTTTCCACCACATCATCTTTACCATTTAAAAATATATGAACTAGAAATTTTAATGTTATAATATTCATAACTTTTATATAACTTTATATTTAGAGGGCCAGTGAAAAAGAGGAAAACCCTCAAGGAGATGGACTGAGGCTGTCACAATGGGCTCAATCATAGCAACGATTGTGAGGATTCGCACAGGACAGGACAAAGTTTCATTCTATTATACAGAGGGTTGCTACTAGGCCGGAGCCGACTCAATGGCAACTAACAATAACATAATATTCATAACTTTCATACAACTTTATATTTAGATTTCACAGAACTTTTGGCCCTATCATATACACAAGGTATTATGACTAAACAATGAGCTAACTTGAGAAGTCATTTAAAACTTTAAAAAATGTTTACTTTGTAAAAATATTCAATTGAGTACAGAAATATAATGCATATTATTACCTTCTGTAAGTCAGCTGATGCTTTGGCATTTAATATTTTACAAGATGATTTTAGTATACATTAATTAAATTCATTGAAAAATCAAAGGCTTAAACAATTTTATCTTGATTTTTTTTCAAAACGGTATCTTCTACCCCAAGATGTGACTGTACAGTACAATCAAAATTTAACAGCTTAGTTCCAAAATAAACTGAATTTTCTTTTTTTTTCCCACAGTAAAACAAAAGAAACACTGAAGTATAAGAATCCACAATCAGCTGATACTACTACCACGAAGAGTCAGATCAGAATTTCTTTCTCAAGTTTGCCTTCTTGGGGTAGAAAAACAACACTCTTTAACACTTGAATGTATTTGTTCCCTCAACACTATTACCTGAACTTCTCCACGCTATAAAAAAAGACCAAGAGCAAGTTATAACCAAGATTGTAACACCTTACTGGCTTTATAAGGAATTGAGTTCAGCACCAAAATAAAAAGGACAAGTACAAAATCTTCAAGATAAATCTCGCTCCATCACTATATTCTAAGGGTTTTTTAAAGTGGTAACTACGATGCCCCATAAGCACAAAATTTAAGCAATGAAAATTCATACAATACTACCCTTAAAGTATATATCAGCTTCACAATCAAATTATACATAAACTTTAACATACAAAATAAAAAAACTCTTACCTTTTGATCAGGTAGGTTGAAAAGGAATTCTCTGTCAAAACGACCAGGTCTCCTGAGTGCAGGATCTATAGAATCAAGTCTGTTTGTAGCACCAATAACAACAATTTCGCCCCTATTATCTAATCCATCCATAAGGGCAAGCAGGGTTGATACTATAGAACTATAACAAAATTTTCAGGGAAAATTAAAAAAAAAAAAATTGTAAGAACTGTTCCTTATAACAATTTTTATCAGTCCTAAATGCTAATAAAGTAACTGTAGCATGATTATATCTTAATACAAAGTAATTTAAAGAAATCTTTTTCAAAATATATTGAACTATATTAATACACACCTACAGCACAGCAACCCAAACCAAAAATGATTAAACGGAATTCATCAAAATTAAAAACTATTCTGCTTCAAAGTACCCTATCAAGAAAATGAAAAGGCAACTTACAGAATAAGAGAAAATATGTGTAAATCATATATTTGATAAGGGTACAGCATCAACAGTATGTAAAGAACTCTTATAACTCAAGGATAAAATAGAAAAATAACCCAATTTAAAAAATGGAGACAGCATCCAAATAGACATTTCTCCAAGATATACAAATGGCCAATAAGCAAATGAAAATAAGCTTGACATCATTAACCACCAGGGAAATGCAAACTGAAGACCACTTCACACTCTCTAGGATAAACAGAATAAAAAAGTCCAATAGCAACCAGTGTTGCTGAGGATATGAAGCAAGCAGAATGCTCATAAACTGCTTGTGGGACTGTAAAACAGTGTAGGTGCTTTGGAGAACAGTTTGGCAGTTCCTCAAATGGTTAAACATATATCTATATGACCCAGGAACTCCACTGGTAGGTATATACCCAAGAGAAATGAAAACAGATATCCACACAAAAACTTGTACATGAATGTTTATAGCAGATTATTCATAACAGCCAAAAGTTGGAAACAACCCAAATGTCCATCAACTGATGAAGAAACAAAATTTGGTATATCCATACAATGAAATATTATCTGGCAATAAAAAGGAACGAAGTACTGATACATGCATCAACACAGATGCACCTTGAAAACATTGCACTAAACGAAAGAAGCCAAACACAAAAGGCCAGGTATTGTATGATTCTCCTTATATAAAATGTCCATAATAGGCAAATCTAAAAACAGAAAGTGGATTAGCAGTTGCCAAGGGTTTGAGAAGCCTGGAGGACTACAGAGTGACAGCAAAAGTCTAGGAGGTTTCTTTTTTAGGGTGATGGAAATGTTCTAAAATTGATGCGATGGATGGACAACTGTAAATATACTGTAAGTCACTAAAGTGTACAGTTTTAATGGGTACAATTACATGGTATGTGAATCTCAATAAAGCGTTTCTTAAAGAAATGTAATAGTCTGTTTTAATAGATAGCAATCTTGGGTTTTTTTATGCCTGGCAATTTAAATGATGTTTAGAGTTCTTATAGCATTAAATTTGCATTACTGTTATATTTTTAGGCAATTTCTTTCAAATGGCTACCATTTTAACTAAGTTTAACTCAGTGTCATTTTGTGCCTATTTTACAGTAGGTTTTTTTTTTAAACTATGACTTAAACATTGCTGAATAAAAATGTTTCATGTCTAACTATAACACAAACTGTAGTTCTAGTAACAATGGTCTTCTGAGTGTTTTCCAATTATTCTCATTTCTATATCTTTTACTGTTAACACCTACCTGAAATAACTTCTTCAATATGCTCAACATGTTAAAGACATCATTGTCCATCCCAAACCAAGTTCTAGTTGTGTTTCCAAAATCTATAAATTGAACCAAAATCCTGGATACTCAGTGTACATGTATAAAGAGGATCTGTCAGTCATGGAAATTAATGTTTCTCCTTTCCTAATTTAAAAACTGAAAATTAATTACCTAAGTATCATGCTTAAAATATAAGCGGTCGGGGAGGAGGGGAGAATAGGCATCCTTAAGCATAAGTTAATATTTAACCACATTTAACCTCGAAACACTTCTTGGTTTTTTCCAGTTACAGACAAGCATTTCAAATATTTGTTAGAATTTATCAGCATTTTTAAATGTTTTTAGTAGAAGTGTTTTCAGGTCATGTCGCAAACATGGCTAGAAACTGAATTACAATCTAGGATAAATTCTACCAAAAGTCATCTTTAAAAAAAAAAAGATCTGTGAATGACCCTTACCTGGGTCAAAATCTTAAGAGCTTGGCTGCTAACCAAAAAAGTTGGCAGTTCGAATCCACCAGGCACTTCCTGGAAACCCTATGGGGCAGTTCTACTTTGTCCCATAGGGTCGCTTTGAGTCAAAATTGACTCGCTGGCAATGGTTTTTATTATATTCAAAATAAAATCCAAACTACTTAACATGATATTTAAGGCTTGTCTCCAACTCTCTCATACACCATCTTCTAAAAGCTTACTGTTCTACATTTCAAATATAGATGTAAAATCCAACTGAAATTTTTTTTAGGGGGGAGGGTTGATGTGAAGCACTATTTATTGAAAATGACACTCTTTCCCCACAGCTTCGCAATGGCACCTTATCATAAATCAATCATCTATATATGTGTAGATCTATTTATGGCTCTAAACTCTGTTTCATTCATATATTTGTCTAGCCTGGTAATATCAAATTACCTAATCCTAAAAGGCCTAGATATCCAGTAGAACACATTATCCCACCATGTCCTTCTACAAGAGTCCTCGCTATTCATGGTACTTCAAATAAATTTCAGAATTATTTCGTAAAGTTCCAAAAACATTTGTTATTTTTAATGAGATCGCACTGAGTCTAATGATGAATATGGAATAGACAACAAAATATTTGGTCTTCTAACTCACGAACATGGTCCTTCTCTCCACTCATTTAATCTTTCTTTAACATTTCTCAAGTTTTATTATTTTCTCCACAGATATTACATGTGACTTTTTAGATTCACTCCTAGTGACTTTTTTACACTAACATAAATATTATCTTTACATTTCTAAACATATACTGGTACAAAGAAATACAATTCATATCTGTATTGATTGGACTAACCTTGCTGTAAACACTCACCGCTACTTTTTTTTTTTTTTTTTTAATTGTGCATTAGGTGAAAGTTTACAGAGCAAATTAGATTTCTATTCGATAGACATACATAAGGTGTTTCACGGCCTTGGTTTCATTCCCCACAATGTGTCAGCACTTTCCCCATTTCCGCCCTGGGTTCCCCGTTTCCTTTCATCCTGATTTTCTACCCCTTCCTGCATTCTCATCTTTGCTTTTGGGTAAATATTGCCCTTTTGATCTCATATAATTGATTGTTTTACGAAGCATTTTTATTTTATGGGCTTGTCTATTGTTTGACTGAAAAGGTCATTACTACTTTTAAAAAGTTATCGGTAGACTGCTCTGGAATTTCTACAGGTACAACTGCATCATCTACAAGTACTGTTATCTCCCCTCCAATGTGCATATCTTGATTTTTTTTTTTTTTTTTGACTGACTATACTGGCTGAGTATAGTACAGTGTTACATCAGCTATGCTTGCTTATTCTCAACATTAAAAGAGAAAATTTCAAGCATCTCTAACACTTAGTAAACTTGAACCAGTCACTTAACCTTTCTGAGATTCAGTTCTTCAGCTGAACAATAAAACTGTAATACATACCTAACAAGGATGTTGTAAGCACTCAAAAAATAACGTACGGGAATGTGCCTGGCATGTGCCCAATACATGACTGTTGAATTAAAACAAAAAAGAAAGAAAGAAAGAAAGAAAAATTCTCATCTTTCAACATTAAGTACCCTGGTTATAGATTTTTTTGTATATATCTTTAAGGAAATAACTTTTTGTTTCCCAATTCTGTGAGGTTCTTACAATGATACTGAATTTTATCATACACTTCCTCCACATCTATCAAGAGGATTATATGATTTTTCTAATACGATAATGTGATATATTTACATTAATTGATTTCTCTCATGTTGAACAAACCCTGTATATCTGAAACAAAATAAATTTAGTCATGATGTATTAACCTTTTTATAACTTCCTGGATGTCATGTGTTACTATTTTGTTTAGGATTTTTAAATCCACATTCATACTTGAGACAAAATTATTCTGTCTTTTTTTTTTTTTAAACAGTTTTATGAAGGTATGATTGACATATAATACATATATTTAAAGTACAAACAGTTTGATGAAGTTTGAAGTATGTACACACCCATGAAACCATCACCACCATCAAGATAATTAACATACCCATCAGAGACAAAAGTCTCCTCAAGTGTCTTTGTAAGTCATCCTACCACCCCCCTTGAGTCCCTCTACTCCATCCCCAAAAGGAAAAAACCAAACCCACTGTTATTTCCAACTCATAGCAACTCTGTAGGACAGAGCAGAACTAACCCATAGGGTTTCCAAGGTGCAGCTGGTGGATTCGAACCGCCGACCTTTTGGTTAGCAGCTGAGCTCTTAACCTCAGTGATTAATCTGCTTATTGTCATGATAGATTAGTTTGCATTACCTAAAATTTTAGATACAAGGGGCCATACAGTAAGCACTCTCCCCACCCCCATTCTTTCACTCAACATAATCATTTTGAGATTCATTAGTGTTGCTGGTATAATAAAAGCTGATTCTTTTTTAATGGTAAATAATATCTTATTATATGGATATACCACAATTTGTGTATCCATTCACATGCTGGTGGCCATCTGGGTTGTTTTCCAGCTTTTAGGTATCACAAAAAAAGCTGCTATGAATGTTCATATACAAGTCTTTGTATGGACTTCATGCTTTCATTTCTCTAGGGTAAACATCTAGAAGTAGAAAGGCTGGGTAATATGCTAGCTGTACATTTACCTTTTTAAGGAACTGCCAATTTGTTTTCAAAAGTGATTGCACATGTTACAGTCCCGCCAGCAGCATATGAAAGGTTCATTTGCTCCAGATCATTGCCAACACTTGGTACGGTCAGTCTTTTGAGTTTCAGTCATTCTAATGGCTGTGTAGTTGTATCTCATCGTGAGTTTCAACTTGCATTTTCCTAATGACCAATGATGCTACACATCTTTACACGTACTTATTTGCCATACTTATCATCTCTGGTGAAGTGTCCATTCAAATCTTTTACCCATTTTTTTTTAACATGATTTCATGTTTTGTTATTCATTTTTGAGAGTCCTTGATATGTCTGGTTATCAAGATTACGCTAACCTCATAAAATGATTTGAAAAGTGTACTCCCTTTTTATCGTCCTTGAAAGACTCTGAAGTAATTTATTTCTTTAAGGCTTGGTAGAACTCCCCAGTAAGAGATCTTTCTTGAAAGAACTTTTGATCACTGATTCAATTTTTTGAATGTGAAGAGCTCAGATTTCCGTTTCTTTTTGAGGCTGTTTTATTGCATTTTATTTTTCTAGAAATGTGTCCATTTTATTATCATTTTTTAGTTTATCAGAATAAAGTTACACAATATTTTCTTATGTTTTAATATCCTCAGAATCTGAAACATCACATTTTGCATTCCTAACATTGTTTATTGGTGCCTTCTTGATCATGACCCACCATGCCAGAAGTTAGTCATTTTTATTAGTATTTACAAGAACCAACTTTTGTCTTTCGTGACTCTTATTACATCTGTTTTCTGTTCATTTGATATCATTTGCTATGATTTTCCTTTTTACAGCCTAGTCTTTTATTTAGACTCTAGAGCAACATTTCTTAATTACAAACATATAAATTCTCTGCTTATCTTTTCATTGTTTCTTCTACTTTGTATACTACCAAACTTCAGAAATTAGTTGAGACAAGTCTATGATCTATTTTTTTAAATGCTGTGTATGATCCATGAGTAGCACTTGACCACTAGCCAAAAAGTTCGTGATTCAAAACGCACCCAGAAGTGCCTCAGAAGACAGGCTTGGCAATCTGCTTCCAAAAGGTCACAGCCTTGAAAACTCTATGCAGCACAGGTCTACTCTGAAACACATGTAGCTATTATGTTTCAAAGGAGATTCCACTGTGTAATTTTTTAACATAAGTATGACTAGCAGATCAAATTTATGAAATGTGGTTGTTAAAAATAACCAAAAAAGCATTCATTGATTTTTTTTCATCAACTCAGTCTATCAATTTCTAAGAGAGATACATGGTATATACTACAATAATTGTCCATTTAACTATTTTATTTTGCAGTTCTGTCAATGTTTGTTTTAGCTAGTTTGAAAATCGTTTATTAGGGGATTACAAATATTAAATTGTTACATCTTCCGGTGAACTGAAACTTTTGTCACTGTGAAGCAATCTTCTTTATGTGAATAGTAATGCTTTAAGCCTTAAGGTCTATTTTGTCTGGGATTAATAGAACTACACCAGCTTTCATTCTGTTAGTATTTACTTGCTATTTTTCAACCATTTTATGGATCTGTCAATTCTGAACATCACATATATATGGAATCATAAAACATGTGGCCTTTTGTGTATGGCTCCTTTCACTTAGCATGTTTTCAAGGTTTATGCATATTGTAGTATATGAGAACTTCATTCCTTTTGTGGCTGAGCAATGTTCCACTCTACATATACCCATTCATCAGTTCATAGACATATGGGTCGTCTCCACTTTTTGGCTGTTATGAACAATGTTGCAACGAACACCTGTGTATACGTTTTTTTTATTTTTTTTCCTACCATTTTACTTTGGACCTTTCTGTATCTTCGTATGTAGATGTGTCTCTTGTAAACAAAACATAGTTGTATTCTGTTTGTTCCCAATCTGGCAATCTTTGTCTTTAAACAAGAATACTTAGTCCATTTATTTTTAATTTAATTATTGATATATCTGGGTTAAATCTACATTCATATTTTATGCTGCTTCTCCTACTGGTTCTATGTTTTCTTCCTCTATCTTCTTGATTCCTTTGATTTTTTTTTAATTGTTTTATTCTTTCCTTCTAAGAATTTGGGAATTAAACACTATGTTTCTATTTTATTAAGTTACTCTAGATATTAAAACTTGCATATTTGGTACTCAAGAATTTCACTTCCAGATATGATGGATGAACACACTGCCAGATGATTTATTGCCCTCATACTCATATCTCCTCTGGAATTCTAACTAAATGTATGTTTGACTTATTCACTCTAGCTTCTATGCTCTTAACTGTTCTTCTGTATTTTTCATCTTTTTGTCTGTTTGTGTTGATTGCTATATAATTTCTTCTGATATATCTTCCAGTTTACTACTTCTCTCATCAACTCTATTCTGTTGTTAAACATTTTGTATTTTTTCATATCTAAAATATTATGTGGTAGTTTTACAAATTCCTACCACAGTATCAATGGTTTTCTGTTGATAGTTTTACAGGAGACTGTAAAACAACAGTTACTTCTTTAAATATACCAAGCACAGTTATTTTATAAACTGTGTCAGATAAATCCTAACGCCTGAAGCTTCCATGGATCTGTTTCTGCTGCTTCTCACCTATGGTACCTTGCTTACTTTTGTGCAAGCATAATTTCTGATTATGTTTTGCTCAATCCTTGAAAATTTATTTGTGAGAACTATTTGAGGCCCACAATTAAAGTTATTTCCTTCAGACAGAGGATCTATGCCTAATTCTGCTAATTTAGAGGTACTAACAGTCTCATGATAAACAGAGAAAAAACTGAAGTTGTCAAGAAATCCATTTTACTTGGATCCACAATCAACATCCATGGAAGGAGCAGTCAAGAAATCAAACGACATACTGCATTGGGCAAATCTGCTGCAAAAGACCTCTTTAAAGTGTTGAAAAGCAAAGATGTCACCTTGAACATTAAGGTGTGCCTGACCCAAGCCATGGTGTTTCCAATCACCTCATATGCATGCGAAAGCTGGACAGTGAATAAGGAAGACCAAAGAAAAACTGATGCCTTTGAATTATGGTGCTGGCGAAGAATACTGAATATACATGGACTGCCAAAAGAACAAACAAATTTGTCTTGGAAGAAGTTGCCTTAGAAGCAAGGATAGTGAGACTACGTCCTCACATACTTCGGACATGTTATCAGGAGGGATCAGTCCCTGGAGAAGGACAACTGAGGGCCAGTGAAAAAGAGGAAGACACTCAAGAGACTGACTGACAGTGGCTGCAACAATGCACTCAAGCATAACAACGATTGAGAGGAGGGCGCAGGACTGGGCAGTGTTTTGTTCTGTTGTACATAGGGTCGCTATGAGTCGGAACCAATTTGATGGCACCTAACAACAACAGTCTCAAACCAGTTTAATTCACAGGTTGAGGTTTTAGAACCAGTCAGTAAGGTAAATGTGAGCTAGCTTGTGATTATAATTTCTGAGATTTTCTCCTTCCCTGCTTTGCTCAGCACCAAGGCAACTTTACATACAATCCCCTAATTTGGAGTACTGGTGGGAGGGGCAAGGCAGGTAGATGGATGGTATACTTCTGGTTCACCTTTACCTTGAGAAAAAGGTTTTTTAGAGTCCCATCTTAATGTCAGAAGGGCCTCAAATTAGATTTCACATCTAGGGCAGACCCAGGGCTTTGACTTCGGTTCCTCTCACACTAAGAGGTCATCAAAGTTCAACAAAATGCCATCAAGGCAAAAGAAGCTTCAATTACCACTCAGGATTCTCACTTTCCCTCAGCTTCAGCTTTTTCACTATCCTGTCAGCTCACTCATGTTACAGAGTTATCTTTTTAGTTGTTTTAGCATTTTTAGTTGTTTTCATCAGAAGACATGTTTAAACAGCCTAGCCTGCTATATCTTCTGAAACTTAAGTCCTGGAATTAACTATTTTCAATTCTATACTAAACATATTCATTAGTTTACCTCGTCTATTAAACTATAAGATACTAGAAGACAGAATCATCTTTCCACCTAGACAAATACTTATGCATAACTGGTGCTCAATAAATATATTATTCAATGCCAAGCTTCGGTACCATCTCTTCCCAAAAGCTTTCTGGGAGAAATACATTCTTCAGAGAGCTATCTCATCTCCAGAACTTATTTATAACTCTTTGCAACTTATGTTCCATAATTCTTTCTCATTTAATCATATCTTAAACATCATTTAAGTCTTCAATTAAAACTTCTTTGAGATCACAGATTACACTTTAAAATTCTTTGTAAGCCTCATGCATTTAGCCAATGGCTAAGGCTAAATACTGAGTCAATGAGTTAAAAGAACTCAACATAACCAGATTTGGAAAAATTTACCTGTGGATCTGATCTTGTCTGCTAGAGCGAACTGGAGCTAACCCATCTATTTCATCAAAAAATATTATAGAAGGTCTCATCAAATATGCCTAGTGTAAAAAGAAAACAAATGTTATTTTTTAGTTTTCATTTTGAAAATGTAACTATATTTTTTAATAGATAATATCAGTAAATGGCATAACATACAGCAGTTATGAAAAGGTATGCAGTAAAATGGAGATCTCACTGCCACCTCAGTCTCCAACCACAATGTCTTCTTACAGTAGACAACCACCGTTTTGTTTGTTTATTCTTCTATACATATTACTTACACACAATACACACAAAAATGTACTTTTTAAACACAAACAGTAGCATACCATACACAATGTTCTGCTTTCATAACACAGCATTTATGATATAACAATGTAACTTAGTTATCTTCCATATAAGGACACCAAGATCTGCCTCATTCTTCTTTTTTAAATAGTATGTTATTGTGTTATCGGTGAAAGTTCATGCAGCAGATTAGGTTTTCATTTAACAATTTCTACACAAATTGTTCAGTGACAGTGGTTACATTCTTCAAGATGTGTGAACATTCTCATTATTTCAGTTCTAGTTGTTCCATTTCTAGAAACTTAGTTTCCGTGTCCCCTTACCATCTCATCTTTGTTTTAAAGTAATTGTTGACCATCTGGTTTCATATAAATGATTTTTTAAAGGAATGCAGTACGTACTCATGGTTGATATTCTTTATTTTGTAAGCCGATCTGTTATTTAGCTAAAAGGAGACCTCAGGAGATAGTTTCAGTTCAAGGTTTAAAGAGTATCTCAGGGCAGTAGTTTCCGGGAGTCCCCTAGTCTCAACCAGTACAGTAAGTCTGGAATTTTTTTTTAAGAATTTGAAGTTCTGTTCCACATTCTTCTCCCATTCTATCAGGATCCATCTACCGTGGCCCTGATTAGAATCATCAGTAGTGGTAGCCAGACACTATCTAGTTCTTCTGGTCTCAGGGTAGATGAGGCGATAGTTCATGTAGCCCGTTAGTCTTATAGATGCGCTTCTTCTCTGAGTCTTGGGCTTCCTTCTTTCTCTTTTGCTCCAGATGAGTAGAGGTCAATAGTTGTATCTTATATGGCCACACTGCTTCATCCTTTTTTAATAGCTACATTTTAATAGTTCCTTTGTATATATGTACCATAATTAAATGGTTCCCCTACTCACAGACATTCAGGCGGCGTTCAATCTTTTCCTATTATCAACAATGATACAATAAATGATTGTGTACATTTCTCATTTCACATGAGTGTAATCAAACCTACATAATAAATTCTGAAAGTGAACTACTGGCTAAAAACACATATGTCATTACTAATTTGGTTACATATTTGCAAAGTTCCTTCCACTGATGTACCAATTTACCATCTCATCAGCAAAATTTAGGGTGCTCACCAACAATGTATTATCGAACTTCAGGATCTTTGCTAATTGCAGTATGATGGATTGCTTTTATATGGCTTTTCTCGCCATGGTCTTGTAACTCCCACCAAGTAATTGGGTGGAACTATGGAAATAAGGTGCTTGTGGGCCACCATGGGGATTGGACAGCTTGCTAATAATGCAAATAAGGTTCATGGCACCCTTGTGGGGGGGTGGGACCATGCAAATAAGGCATATGGAACCCTAACAAGGGAATTGATCAGTTTTGCTATCGTGCTAGGCTTAAAATGAGCCAACCCAGAGGCAGAAAGGGGGGACTTCATTAACACCAAGAAAGAAGAGCAGGGAGCGGAGCGCATCCTTTGGACCCAAGGTCCCTGTGCCGAGAACCTCCTGGACACTGGAGACAGAGAGCTGTAACACTGGATATGGCGCAAGATGGCGAGACGCAGCAGAAAGCATGGTAGAGAACCAGCAACAGAAGAAACAGGAGAACGGCAGGAGATGGCACGATGAGCTTCCTGGCTCATGGAGCGAGAGATATGAGAGAGTTCAGGCAGGAGGCTTGTTGGCTGAATGGGGTGCCTTGGGCAACTGACAGAGCTATGGAATCATCTGTTGTTGTTGTTAGGTGCCATCGAGTCGGTTCTGACTCATAACGACCCTATGTACAACAGAACGAAACACTGCCTGGTCCTGCACCATCCTCACTATCATTGCTATGTTTGAGCCGACTGTTGCAATCAATGTGTCAATCCATCTTGTCAAGGGTCTTCCTCTTTTTCGCTGACCCCCTACTTTACCAAGCATGATGTCCTTCTGCAAGGACTGGTCCCTCCCAAATAATATGCCCAAAGTATGTAAGATGAAATCTTGCCATCCTTGCTTCTAAGAAGCATTCTGGTTGTACTTCTTCCAAGACAGATTTGTTTGTTCCTCTGGCAATCCGTGGTATATTCAATATTGTTTGCAAACACCATTATTCAAATGCATCAATACTTCTTCAGTCTTCCTTATTCATTGTACAGCTTTTATATGCACATGAGGCAACTGAAAATAACTATATGGGATCAAACTGACAACAGCAACTCAAAAGATTAGCTAGGAAACTTAGGGGGCAGTGAGTTTATGTTAATGGGGGAGGAACAATTTGGAAAAGGAGGGTGAGAATGTACAACTTGAAGAATGTAATCAATGTCACTGAACTGTACATGTACAAACTGTTGGATTGGTGTACGTTCTGCTGTGTATAGTCTCAACAATAATAAATAAAAAACAAATAAGGAAATAAATAATCCAGTTAAAAATAATAATAATAAAAGGACAAGCATGCCTAACAGCAATTTAAAAAAAAAAAAACAACACAGGAGCATTTCAACTACTCCTACCCACTAGGAAAAATCATGAAAAAAAATACAGTAAATTTAGATAAAAGCAGCAGCATGGTTCATGCTAAGATTTTGATTAAACCAAGAGATACTCCTATACCCAACATGAACTGGCTAAAAGGTCTAACCCGGTGAAATAATTTTTAATGAAATAGTTAGACAATATGCCAGCACTTCCAAGCCAATTCTTCCTTATTATCAACATTAGATTTATATTTTTCAATTATTATTAAATTCTTTTGAAGCATTCAGGCTGCATATGTTTGAGTTCCCACTAGACACTGAGCTCCCTGAAGGTAAGAATCTTATTCATCTTTCTAAATCCATTATCTAGAGCACAGCAGTTTTTAATACTAACAACAACTAAAAAATAAGACATGAAGTGCTTTACCTTTTACAAAGGACTTTCATTGTGCTGCTATTGTCATTAACTGCACCATTAAATGGGCAAAGCAGGCAAACCCCACCTTTGTTACTACTACATGGCAAGGATCAGCATGAAGCCAATTCCCTCCTGGAAATGGATCCAGGCTTCACCCACATCTCCAAGATACTCGTTGCCAGCCACTTCTTCAGTGGCACTTACTCTCTCACCCTAACCACCCAGAATTAGGCCAAAACATCGCTGGCCACCCAAGGCCAGGTCATCAGATACCAGCTATAGGCTCAGGAGTCTGCACAACTCCCTGTACTTCAGACCAGCCAGCCCCTCTCTCTTTCTCTAGGCCCCTGGGGCTAAGTCACAAGTTAGAAGGACTCTGTCCTTCATCAACTGCTCTGCAGTCTTTCTGCCACCCAGTTACCCCCAGCTGGTTTCTCATAAGTTAGGGCTCTGTCCTTAATGACTGCCTACACAGTCCTCCTCTAAATTAGCCACTCCAAGCTAAGTTAGAATCCCACTGCCACCTTATGGGTTCGTTAGTTCTCTAAAATGGCTTACAAAATTCATGAAGACTATTACCTATACTTAAGGAGCCCTGGTGGCAAAACACTTAAGTGCTCACCTGCTAACCAAACCCACCCAGCAGCTTCATCAGAGAAAGACCTGGTGATCTACTCCTGCAAAGATTATAGCCTAGAAAACCCTATGGGGCAGTTCTACTCTGTCACAAGTAGTCACCATAAAGTTGAAATTTACTTGAAGGCACCTAACAACAATCACCTATACTTATAGTTACCCATTTATTATATCCAGAAAGGATACAAGAAAGAGACGTATCAGGCCAGGTCTGGGAGAGTCCTGGGCATGGGCCACCACTGTCCCCAGGGATATGCCACCCTCTCCCATTCGTGGATGTTCTCACCAATCAAGCAGGCCCCAAAGAGAGAGCATCGAAGTCCAGAGTTCTTTGTAAGTCATTGGGACCTCAATGCATACACGACTGGGGCCTTAATGATTATGATTGATCCAATCTATGAACATACATGACTACATAATGCCCCTCCCCACTTTCTGAAGTTAGTCTGCCATGTGTGGGGCCTGTGCATCCTCTACCTGCCTGCCTATTTTAGAAAACAAAGAGCACCTTAATTGCTTAGGCTATTCCCAGAAACCAGAGACAAAGGCCAAACCAAGTTCTTTGTCCCATAGATTCATACACATCAACTTAGTAAGTGATCAATAAATGTTTTTGGAAAGCATTTTCTTCACATAAATTTCCTCAGATATAGTCAAATATAAGTTGAATTGTCAAATATGAATGACTAACTTCACAAGCTTAATCAAAAGTGAATTTATATCAGGACTAATTTTTATAAAGTACTGTGTGGGAAACAAAATTTTTAAAGTTACTGTTACATGTAAATAGTACAGATAGCCTACACAACATTCACTCACCTCATTCCACATTCTGAAAGCATTCACTTATTTCTGAACCCCTCCAGCACCATACTTACAACTCATGAAAATAAATAATACACCGCATTGCGAGATTTCTTGTACAGATATTTAAATTTTTATGCCTGTTATATTTCCTCAATTATTTTATAATCTAATGATATAGATGTTATACACTAGGTTCTCAAAAGCACATAACATGGTATTATATGCCTAGCAGTCACCTCAACAAATGTTTTATGAATCATTTTAAATATTCAAAAGTACTAGTAAAATTGCTATTAAATATCTGTAAGGCATATAAATTCAGGTTACTGATCCAAAAGTTAACATACTGATTGGAAAATATGCCTCCCCATAAACAGATTGTCTGCAAACTAAATTTATTAAACTTCTAAACAAGTTATTCTAGAATTAGCTAACTTCTCTTACCTGATCAAAAAGAAGTCTAAGTTGCCTTTCAGATTCACCAACCCACTTGCTTAAACAGTCTGCTCCTTTTCGCATAAAGAAAGCCACCTTTTTGTCTCCTTGACTACATTCATTAGCTAATGCTCTGGCAACCAAGGTTTTACCTGTGCCAGGAGGACCATAAAACAAACAGCCCCTAGATAATGAAACAATCAAGAACAGTAAGTTAATGTTCTCACTACCACTAATATAGCCAACATAAAAGAACATGCCTCCCATATAATTTTGTACTAATTTATATTATAATTACTAGACATTGGTGAATCTTTTTCCAACATACAGACAAAAGTTTCACTTTGCTGAGTCCCCAGAGGATATTCTCAAAGCACCAAGCTTTGGTTGGCAAGAAATGGTTAGATCAGAGTTGAGAGTAATTTAGCAAGATCTATCAAAATTTTAAATGTGTTTTGCCTGTGACCCCAAAATTTCACATCTTAGAATGTATCATATAGGAATACACCAAAAAAAATGTATATAGATTTAAAAGGATGTTCAATAGAGCATGGCTTCTAATTATGACAAATTATAAAATCTAAATGATATCTATAAATAAAGGATAGTGAAATATGCTATACTATATCTATACAATAAAACACTAATAATGTGTCGAAAAGAATAATACATTGTTGATAAGGTAAGGTATCTAGAATATATTGTAGGAATAAAAAAACCAAAAGTTACAGAAGGGTATTATTGTATAGTCTCATTTATATTAAAATGTTTATATGTGTATAATAAAGTCAAAATATTAATATATGCATATGTGAATAAAAGAAACCTATAACAAAAAAATATACAAAACTGTTCATCCCTAAGGAATAGGAGGACCTTGGTTAGGGGTTGGGGAGAAGTGCCATAGTACACATTCTGCTTTAAGTTTTTCGCAAGACTATATTGCTTTATAGCTTTGAAAAAACTAATAATGACTCTGAAAATTCAAGCTATATCATATAAAAAATAAACTGCTATTTTTAAAAACTGAATATAGAATTATAGGCCACCTTTTTTTTTTTTTTAATATTTTATTGTACTTCAGGTGAAGGCTTACAGAACAGATAGTTTCTCATGTAACAGTAACACACATGCTGTTTTATGACATTGGTTAACAACCCCACAACATTTTAACCCTCTAAATTCTCAACTTTTTTTTTTTTTTTTTTTTTGTGAAAAAACACATAGCCAAAGATACGCCATTTCAAAAATTTTTTTTACATACACATTTAAGTGACGTTGACTATGCTCTTCTAATTGTGCTGTTATTCTCACTTAAGATGAAGGCTTACAGGACAAAATAGTCTCCCATTTAACAGTTACTACAAATGTTGCCCTATGACAATGGTTAACAATCTCACAACACATCAGCAATATCCTTACTCTACTTTGTGTTCCCTATCATCAGCTTCCTACTCCCCTTCTGCCTTCTGGGCCTTGTCACTGGACTCCTGTACCTCGTTACTCTCATGGTTTTACTGGGCTGTCCACTCGCAGGCTGATCAGTGAACCTCGAAGGTAACTTTACCACTGAGCTAAAAGGGTGTCTGGGGGCCATACTCTCAGGGTTTCTCCAGTCTCCTTTAGGCCAGTAAATCTGGTCTTTCTTTTTTTTTTTTTTTTTTTTTTTTTGTGAGTTAGAATTATGCTCTACATCCTTCTCCAGCTCTGTCCAGAACCCTCTGTTGTGATCCTGGTCAGAGCAGTCAGCGGTGGTAGCCGGGCACCATCTAGCTGTACTGGACTCAGTCCGGTGAAGGTCTTGGTAGCTGTGGACAATTAGTCCTTTGGACTAATCTTTTCGTTGTATCCTGTTCTCTTCATTCTCACTTGCTCCCGAAGAGATGAGACCAGTGGAGTATCTTAGATGAATAGGCCACTTTTTTAATCCACTAATCTAACAGAAGAAGCTTCTTTAATAATAGTCTCCATGTTCTTAAAAATATGGAAAATAAATTAGGATCAAATCTGAACAAGAAGTGCCTACCCAATGAAAAAGTACATTTACCAGTTTAAATCTATGTGTCCATCTTCAGTATATTCTGCCCAATTTCCTTTAAAATAATCCCTCAGCCTTTTCTAATAGTTCACTAGCTAACGACCTTGTGATCAATCATAATTAATTTACCATAAATTAAGTTTATCCTTTTTCAAAAACACCTCATCATCAAGTCAAAGAAACACTTCAATGAAATTGTGCTTCCAAGACTAAATAACATAGAGCATCAAAGTCAATGCTATTAGAAAGCCAATTTCAGGAAAATATCTTTGAGAATCTACTTGTACATTTAAGGTTTGCATAAAGAATCTCATCTTGTGCTTGTGAGCAGCCATCTAAGATACTCCATTGGTCTCATCCCATTTGGAGCAAGGGAGCATGAAGAAAACCAAAGACACAAGGGAAAGATTAGTCCAAAGGACTAATGGACCACAACTACCACAGCTTCCACCAGACTGAATCTAGTACAAGTAGATGGTGCCTGGACCACCACTTACTGCTCTGTCAGGGATTACAATACAGAGTCCTGGACAGAGCTGGAGACAAAATGTAGAACAAAATTCTAACTCACAAAAAAAAGACCAGACTTATTGGTCCAACAGAGACTAGAGAAACCTCGAGAGTATGGCCACAGACTCTCTTTTAGCTCAGTAATGAAGTCATTCCTGAGGTTTACCCTTCAGCCAAAGATTAGACAGGCCCATAAAACAAAATGAGAGTAAAGGAGCACATCAGCCCAGGGGCAAGGACAAGAAGGCAGAAGTGGACAGGAAAGCTGGTAATAGGGAACCTAAGGTTGAGAAGGGAGAGTGTTGACATGTCGTGGGGTTGGTAAACAATGTCACAAAATAATTATGTGTACTAATTGTTTAATGAGAAGCTAGTTTGTTTTGTAAACTGCATCTAAAGTACAATTAAAAAAAACATTTCATTTTATATCTGACTCCTAAATCCTGAAATGTAAACTCTAACAACACACTTAGTACCACAGCCCTAAGCCCCAATTAATAAAATTTCATTCCTATTTCTCATTGCTAGAAAACATCAAATAAATCCATATCAAATATTTATATTTATAAACATTTATTAATAGAAATTTGACAAATTCAAAGTAATAACAATACTAAACTCCTAAAACACTACTTACCTTGGAGGCTGGATTTTAAACTTTTCAAAAATTTCTGGATATAAAAGTGGAAATACTACCATTTCTTTTAGTGCATGAATGTGGTGGCTCAATCCACCTATACTATCAAACCGTGCCTTGGAAAGAAGAGAAAAAGTTTAATATAAAAAAGTTTAAATGTTTAAAGATTTCTAAAATTCACAATGGTTTTATGATTCAGAACTATATGGTTTCAACAAGGGCTTTTGAAATAATAACAAATAAGAGTAGAAAAATAAAGTCAGCAGTAAAATTTAAGTTTATGTTTTAGTTCAGGCACATAAAGCTACGATTCTGTAATCTCTAAGTAACTAAGGACTAGCGTTATGGCCAATCTACAACTTTAATGTCTATAGGTAAACATATCTTACTCTGATAGTTTAAAAGCCATTCAAAATACCATGTACCACGTACATTCTAAGCAAGTGCAGCATCATCCCAAAGTGGGTAAAAATTGTTTCATGGCAGAGGGTTCTGGACAGAGCTGGAGAAGGATGGAGAACAAAATTCTAACTCACAAAAAAAAGACCAGATTTACTGGCCTAAAAGAGACTGGAGAAACCCCGAGAGTATGGCCCCCAGACACCCTTTTAGCTCAGTGGTGAAGTCACTTCCGAGGTTCACCATTCACCCGGGGAGTGGACAGCCCCATAAAACCAAATGGGACTAATGAGGCACAGCAGTCCAGGGACAAGGACTAGAAGGCAGAAGGGGACACTAAAGCTGGTGATAGGAAACCCAACGTTGAGTAAGGATAGTGTTGATGTGTTGTGAGGTTGTTAACCATTGTCATAGGGCAACATGAGTACTAACTGTTTAATGAGAAACTATTTTGTTCTGTAAACCTTCATCTAAAGTGAGAATAGCAGCACAATTGGAAGAGCATAGTTGATGTCACTGAACTGTGCATGTAGAAATTTTTGAAATGGTGTATCTTTGGCTATGCATATTTTCACCAAAAAAAAAAAAAAGGTCAAGAAGGGAGAGGGTTGACATGTGGTGGGGTTGTTAACCAATGTCATGAAACAATATATGTACTACTGTTTCATGAGAAACTGTTTGTTCTGTAAACTTCCACCTGAAGTACAATAAAAAATTTTTAAAAAAAAATTGTTTCGTGGGATAAAGGGGGCAAAAAGTCTTAGTTATTACAATGGTTTGTAGCCCACCAAAGCTCAACTTTACCCAACAAAATCCATCTCCCTAATACATAATTTCTCTAGTTAGGTAGAAATTTAATTTAACTTTTATCCTTGGGGCAAGGGCAATAATGAAAAAAGTCTGAGAACACTGATCTATCAGAAGAAGCAACAAAGATTGTTCCTCTTGCCCAGAACAGTTTAAATAGCTAAAAGATTTTACAAAGAAAAAAACTGTCCAGAAAGAAGTGCCTGAAGGAAATCTTGCCAAACTATTAACAGTGATTGCCTGAAAGTTGGATTAAGGAAGACTTTTTTCCTTGCTTCTTTATTCTGTCATGGTAGTTGAAAATGTTTTTCAATGAATATATTGCTGTGATAGAAAATAACTTTCATAAACTAGAGAAATAAAAACCAAGCTTACGAAACAAAAACATTCTAAGAGAAGCTAAGTTTTCTTGTATATGATATCAAATTTTGAAGAAATAAGTTACTCCAATTGACTGGCAGAGACATCTAAAGTTAACTAGATTCAAGAGAGTAATAGTATATAATCAAAGATTATTAGACAAGATCCTCTGAGAAAACGAACTATCAGACATGAAATTCTAGGTATATTCAATACTTTGAAACTTCCTTAGCCCTCATTAAAAAAAAAAAATAAGATGAATATGTTTTTCTCTGTGATTTTAGATTGGAGATAGCCAAAATTTCATTTTCAAATATACATATAACTCTTGAAGGAACATTGGTGGCACAGTGGTTAAGGGCTCACCTGCTGACCAACAGGTCGGCAGTTGGAACCCACCAGCTGCCCCGCAGGAGAAAGATATGGCAGTATCCTTCCGTAAAGATTTAAAACAAACAAAAAAAAATTGTCTCATGGAGTTGATTCTGACTCATAGCAACCCTACAGATTACAGCCTTGGAAACCCTATGGGGCAGGTCTACTCTGTCCTATAGGGTCACTATGAGTCAGAATTGACTCAACGGCAATGGTTGCTTATTTTTTTTTTAAGCTCCAATTAATCTTTTAACTCTCTCATACAAAAATCAATTAAAATATTTTATATAGACAGAGTTATAGGAGCAAAGGGAAAAATATGAAATAAGTTCATGGTTATGCAATAACCTTATTCTGAAGTACCCCCCACCCAAAAAAAATACTATTAACAGTTAAGAAAAAATCTACATAATTGTACTGACTAGGATCCCTAGTACAATACTGAATAGTAGTAGTGAAAGTGCACATCCTTGCCTTGTTCCTGATCTTAGAGAAATGGTTTCAGTCTTTCACCATTAAGAACAATATCAGCTATGGAATTTTCATAAATACTCTTCATCACGTTGAAGAAGTTCCCTTTTATTCCTAGTTTGCTGAGTGTTTTATCATAAAAGGCTATTAAATTTTGTCAGATGCTTTTAGTGCATCTATTGAGATGATCAAGTGGGTATTTTTCCCTTCATTCTATTAATGTGGTGTATTACACTGATTAATTTTCTTATGTTGAACCATAGGATGTCCTTACACTCCTAGAATAAATTCCACTAGTTCATGGTATAAAACTGTTTTAATGTGCTCTTAAATGTGGTTTGCTACTAGCTTTTTGAGAATTTTTACATCAAAATTTTAAGTCATATTGGCCTATAGTTTTCCTTTCTTGTAGTATCTCTGTTTTGGTATCACGATAATTACAAGCTCATAGAATATGTTATGAAATGTTTCCTCCTCTTCTATTTATCAGAAGAGTTTGTGTAGGACTGGTGTTATGTTTCCTTAAATGTCTGGTAAAATTCAGAAGTGAAATAATTTGTTCTGAGACTTTTCACTGTAAAGTTTTTGATTACTGTCTTGTTATAGATTGGTTGAGATTTTCTACTTCTTGAGTCAGTTTTGGTAATTTTTGTGTTTCTAGGAATTTGTCCATTTAATATAAAGTATCTAATTTGTTGGCACAATATAATATTATATATATATATATATAATATTTTCTTATACTCATTTCATTTTTCTAAGGTCAGAAATAATGTCCCACCTTCATTTCTGATTTATTTGTATATTCTTTCTTTACTCCTTCATCATTGTAGTTAAAGGTTTATCCACTTTATCTTTTCAAAAAACCAACTTTTGGTTTCTTTAGTTCGCTCTACTGGTTTTCTATTCTCTATTCATTTATATATGCTCTAAACTTTATTATTTCCTTCCTTCTACTAGCTTCGGTTTTAGTTTACTCTTCCCTTTTATAGTTCCTGAAGGTGTACAGTCAGGTTCTTGATTTAAGATCTTTTTTTTTTTTTTTAATTGTGCTTTAAATGAAAGTTTACAGTTCAAGTTAGTTTCTCATAAAAAAACTTTATACACACACTGCTATGTGACCGTAGTTGGACTCCCCATACTGTGACAGGACACTCCTCCTTTCCACCCCGGATTTCCCGTGTCCACTCAACCAGTTCCTGTCCCTTTGTGCCTTCTCATCTTGCCTCCAGACAGTAGCTGCAAATTTACACTCATGTATCTACTTGAGCTAACAAGAACACTCTTCATAAGTATCATTTTATGTCTTATACTCCAGTCTAATCTTTGTCTGAAGAGTTGGCTTCGGGAATGGTTTTAGTTTTGGGCTAACAGAGAGTCCAGGAGCCATGTCTTCCAGACTCCCTCCAGTCTCAGTCAGATCATTAAGTCTGGTCGTTTTACTAGAATTTGAGTTCTGCACCCCACTTTTCTCCTGCTCCATCAGGGATTCTCTGTTGTGTTCCCTGTTAGGGCAATCATTGGTGGTAGCCAGGCACCATCTAGTTCTTCTGGTCTAAGGCTGATGGGAGTCTCTGTTTTTTGTGGCCCTTTTGTCCCTTGGGCTAATATTTTTCCTTGTGTCTTTGGTGTTCTTCATTCTTCGCTCCAGGTGGGTTGGGACCAATTTATGCACCTTAGATAGCTGCTCGCTAGCTTTTAGGATCCCAGGCACCACTCACCAAAGTGGGATGAAGAATATTTTCTTAGTAAACTCTGTTATGCCAACTGACCTAAATGTCTCCTGAAACCATGGTCCTCAGACCCCCGCCCCTACAACTCTGTCCCTCAAAGTGTTTGTTTGTATTCAGGAAAGTTCTTAGTTTAGACCAGTTGTGCTGACCTCCCCTGTAGTGTGTGCTGTCCTTCTCTTTACCTAAGATAATTCTTGTCTACTATCTAGTTAGTGATTACCCCCTCCCTCCCTCACCACCCTTGTAACCATCAAAGAATGTTTTCTGCTGTGTTTAAACCTTTTCTTTAGTTCTTATAATAGTTATCTTATACAATATTTCACCTTTTGTGACTAATTTCACTCAGCATAATGCCTTCCAGATTCATCCACGTTATAAGATGTTTCACAGATTCATCATTATTCTTTAGTGCTGCGTGGTGTTCCATTGTTCGAATATACCATAATTTGTTTATTCATTCGTCCACTGATGGGCACCTAGGTTGTTTCTGTCTTTTTGCTATTGTGAACAGTGCTGCAACGAACAGGGGTGTGCATATATTTATTCGTGTTTCGGCTCTTATTTCTCTAAGATATATTCCAAGGAGTAGGATTGCTGGATCATATGCTATTTCTATTTCTTGCTTTTTAAGGAAGCATCAAATTGATTTCCAAAGTGGTTGTACCATTTTATATCCCACCAGCATTGCATAAGTGTTCCAGTCTCTCCACAACCTCTCCAACATTATTTCCTGTTTTTCTGGACTAATCCTAGCCTTGTTGGGGTGAGATGGTATCTCAGTGTAGTTTTGATTTGCATTTCTCTAATGGCTAATGATGGTGAGCATTTCCTCATGTGTCTACTAGCTGCCTGAATGTCTTCTTTGGTAAACTGCATGTTCATATCCTTTGACCATCTTTTAATTGGGTTATTTGTCTTTCTGTTGTTGAGGTTTTGCAGTATCTTGTAGATTTCTAATGAGCCTAATAGGATTTGTCGTAGCTAAAATATTTTTCTTAGTCTGTAGGTTGTCTTTTTATTCTTTTGGAGAAGTCGTTTGATACGCATACGTGATTCATTTTTAGGAGCTCCCACTTATCTAGTTTCTCTTCTGGTATTTGTGCATTGTTTGTAATGTTTTGTTTTCTGTTTATGCCATGTATCAGGGCTCCTAGCGTTGTCCCTATTTTTACTTCCATGATCTTTATTGTTTTAGATTTTATATTTAGGTCTTTGATCCATTTTGAGTTAGTTTTTTGTGCATGGTGTGAGGTATGGGTCTTCTTTCAATTTTTGCAGATGGATATCCAGTTATGCTAGCACCATTTGTTAAAGAGACTGTCTCTTCCCCATTGAACGGACTTTGGGCCTTTGTCAAATATCAGCTGCTCACAGGTGAATGAATTTACGTCTGGATTCTTAACTCTGTTCCATTGGTCTATGTTATCTGTTGTTGTACCAGTACCAGGCTGTTCTGACTACCATGGTAGTATAATAGGTTCTAAATTCAGGCAGTGTGAGGCCTCCCACTTTTTCTTCTTCTTCAGTAATGTTTTACTTATCCGGGGCCTCTTTCCTTTCTGTATGAAGTTGGTGATTTGTTTCTCTATCTACTGAAAACATGCCGCTGGAATTTGGAAGAGGATTGCAATCTATCTGTAGATCGCTTTGGGAAGAATTGACATTTTCACAATATTGAGTTTTCCTATTCATGAGTAAGGTATGCTTTTCCACTTATGTAGGTCCCTTTTGGTTTCCTGCAGTAGTGTCTTGTAGTTTTCATTGTATAGGTCTTTTACGTCTCTAGTTAGATTTCTTCCTACATATTTTATCTTCTTGGGGGCTACTGTAAGTGGTACTGATTTGGTGATTTCCTCTTTGAAGTTCTCTTTGTTGGCGTAGAGGAATCAAACTGATTTTTGTACGTTTACCTTGTATCCTGAAACTTTGCTGAAATCTATTGTTTTCAGTAGTTTTCTTGTGGATTCTTTGGGGATTTCTGTGTTTCAGACCATATCATCTACAAATAGAGATACTTCTACTTCTTCCTTACCAGTTTGGATACCCTGTATTTCTTTTTTCTAGCCTAACTGCTCTGACTAGGACCTCCAGCACAATGTTGAATAAGAATGGTGATAAAGGGCATCCTTGTCTGGTTCAGGTTCTCAACAGGAATGCTTTCAGACTCTCTCCATTTAGGATGTTGGCTGTTGGGTTTGTATAAATGCCCACTGGTATGTTGAGGAATTTCCCTTCTATTCCTATTTTGTTGAGAGTTTCTATCATGAATGGGTGTTGGACTTTGTCAAATGCCTTTTCTGCATTTGACAATCATGTTGTTCTTGTCTTTTGTTTTATTTATGTGATGGATTACGTTGATTGTTTTTCTAATGTTGAACCATCTCTGCATACCTCGTATGAATCCCACTTGGTCATGGTGGATTATATTTTTGATATGTTGTTGAATTCTGTTGGCTAAAATTTTGTTGAGGATTTTTGGGTCTATGTTCAGGAGAGATACTGGTCTGTAATTTTCCTTTTTAAGGTGTCCTCACCTGGTTTTGGTATGAAGGTTATGCTGGCTTCATAAACTGAGTTTGGGAGTATTCCATCTTTTTCTATACTGTGAAATACCTTTAGTAGTAGTGGTGTTAACTCTTCTTTGAAAGTTTGGTAGAAATCTCCAGTGAAACCATCGGGGCCAGGGCTTTTTCTACTGGCAGTTTTTTTAATGACCTTTTCAATCTCTTCTTTCATCATAGGTTTATTTAGTTACTCTGCCTCTGTTTGTGTTAGTTTAGTTAGGGAGTGTGTTTCTAGAAATTTCTTTAGGTTTTCAAAGTTGTTAGAGTACGATTTTCCACAGTATTCTGTTATGATACTTTTAATTTCAGTTGGGTCTGTTGTGATATTGCCCATCTCATTTCTTATTTGGGTTATTTGCTTCTTCTCCTGATTTTCCTTTGTCAGTTTGGCCAACTGTTTATTGATTTTGTTGATCCTTTCAAAGAACCAGCTTTTGGTCTAGTTAACCCTTTCAATTGTTTTTCTATTCTCTATTTCATTTATTTCTGCTCTGATTTTTACTACTTGCTTGCTTCTCGGGCCTGAGAACTTCTTTTGCTTCTTTCTATTTGTTCGAGTTGTAGGGTTAATATTTTAATTTTGGCCCTTTCTTCTTTTTGGAGGTGTACATTTATTACTATAAATAGACCTCTGAGTGCTGCTTTTGCTGTGTCCCACAGGTTCTGGGTAGGATATTTTTTCATTCTCATTTGATTCTATGAATTTCTTTATTCCGTCCTTAATCTCTTGTTTAACCCAGTAGTTTTTGAGCAAAGTGCTGTTCAGTTTCCATGTGTTTAATTTTTTTCCTTGCTTCTTCTGTTTCTGATCTCTATTTTTATGGCTTTATGGTCAGAAAAGATGCTTTGTAATATTTCGATGCTTTAGATTCTGTTAAGTCTTGCTTTATGGCCTAATATGTGGTCTACTTTAGAGAATGTTCCATGTGCACTGGAGAAGACAGTATACTTGGCTGCTGTTGGGTGGAGTGTTCTGTATATGTCTATGAGGTCAAATTGGCTGATTGTGGCATTTAGATTTTCCGTGTCTTTACTGAGCTTCTTTCTGGATGTTCTGTCCTTCACTGAAAGTGGTGTGTTGAAGTCTCCTTACTACTATTGTGGAGCTGTCTATCTCTCTTTTCAATGCCGTTAAGAGTTTGTTTTATGCATTTTGGAGCCCTGTCATTGGGTGTGTAAATATTTATTATGGTTATGTCCTCCTGGTGTATTGACTCTTCAGTCATTATATAGTGTCCTTCCTTATACTTTGTGGTGGATTTTACTTTAAAGTCAATTTTGTCAGAGGTTAATATTGCCACTTGTGCTCTTTTCTGAGTGTTGTTTGCTTGATGTATTTTTTCCATCCTCTGAGCTTTAGTTCGTTTGTATCTTTAAGTCTAAGGTGCCTCTTAGAGGCAGCATATAGACGGATCATGTTTTTTATCCATTCTGCCACTGTCTCTTTATTGCTGCATTTAGTCCATTTACATTCAGCATAATTATTCATAGGTATGAGTTTAGTGCTGTCATTTTGATGTCTGGTTGTTGACAGTTTCTTTGCTGCACTTTTCTGTACCGAGTAATTTTTGTTATGTGTTTTCTTTTCATCTTTTTCACTGTTGTTGATTTTGTATGTACTGAGTCTTTATATTTTTCTTGTTTTTTATTTTGATGTGTAGGGTTGTTAGTTTCCTTTGTGGTTACCTTAATATTTCCCCCTATTTTTCTAAGTTTAAATAATCTTTTATTTCTTTACTTATTGCCTTGACTTCCTCTCCATATGAAAGATCTATGACTACATTTTTAGTTCCTCTTTTTTGTTTTAATGTTGTCATCTTTTACATATTGACGTCTCTGTTTCCCTATTGTCAGTGTTTTAGCTTTGATTTATTTTTGTGACTTCCCTATCTGGGTTAATATCTGGTCGCTCTATCCTGTGTTCTGGTCTTGGGTTTTTATCTGATGTTACTGATTTTCTAACAAGAGGACTCCCTTTAGTATTTCTTGTAATTTTGGTTTGGTTTTTGCAAATTCCCTAAACTTCTGTTTATCTGGAAATGGCCTAATTTTGCCATCATATTTGAGAGATACTTTTGCTGGGTATATAGTTCTTGGCTGGCAATTTTTTTCCTTCAAGGCTTTATATATGTCATCCCATTGCCTTCTTGCCTGCATGGTTTCTGCTGAGTAGTCGGAGCTTATTCTTCTTGACTCTCCTTTGTAGATGACTTTTCGTTTATCCCTAGCTGCTCTTAAAATTCTCTTTTTATCTTTGGTTTTGGCAAGTTTGATTATAAAATGTCTTAGTAACTTTCTCTTGGAATCTAACTTGTGTGGTGTTCAATGAGTATCTTGGATAGATACCTTCTCATCTTTCACGATACCAGGAAAGTTCTCTGCCAACAAATCTTCAACTATCCTCTCTCTGTTTTCTGCTATCCCCCCCTGTTCTGGTACTCCAATCACTCATAGGTTATTCCTCTTGATAGATTCCCACATAATTGTTGGGGTTTTTTCATTTTTTTAAATTCTTTTATCTGATTTTTGCTCAAATAAGTTGGTGTCAAGTGCTTTATCTTCAATCTCCCTAATTCTGATTTACATCGCCTCAATTCTGCTCCTATGACTTTCTATTGAGCTGTCAAATTCTGAAATTTTACTGTTAATCTTCTGGATTTCTGTTTGCTGTCTCTCTATGGATTCTTGCAGTCTGTTAAATTTGTCTTATGCTCTTCTATAATCTTCTTAAGTTCCTCTATTGCTTTGTCTGTGTGTTCCTTGACTTTTTATGCATTTTGTCTGATCTCTTGAAGTGTTCTGTATATTAATCTTTTGTATTCTACCTCTGGTAACTCCATGAAGTTCTCTACCTCTGGAAGATTTCTTCAGTCTTTGTTTTGGGAGCTTGCTGAAGCCATCATGGTCTGCCTCTTTATGTAATTTGGCATTGACTGTTGTCTCCAAGTCATCAATAAGTTATTATATTTATTTATTTTATGTTTGCTTATTGTGCCCTAGCCTCTTGTTTTATTTTGTTTTGATATGCCCAAAGAGGCTGCTCATGTGAGCTAGTTTGATTACTGACGTCTTTGAAGTTCTAACGTCCTGTCACCAGGTGGTTAGATCTGTTACTAGGTATGTGAGCCCAGAAGTCCATTTACGTTTCTTGTATGGATTCCGCTCAGGTGTCCAGGTAGTCAGTCACCACGTGTGTGGTGCAAGCTCTCACCTACAGTCCTAGATGGGCAGGGTGATTGGTGTAGGCACAGGTATATGGCTGCAGTAGAGAGTCAAGCGCTGTGCCAGGCAGGGGGCTGACAGTTCTCCCTGAGTGTCTGGGAGGAAAGCGTGTCCTTGTTCCCTACAGCACGCTGTGGGTCGGTTTTGCAGCCAGACTATGGGCACCCAGTGCCGTTGGCTGTAAGGACTGGGAGGCACCACTTATTCTTGGACCCCTGTCATGGGTGGCTAGGTGGCGTGGATGCAGCCACCAGTCCTCAGACCCCTGATGTGGGTAGGTGAGGACCCTGCTTAATGGGCAGAGCAGTTTCAAATATCACAAACCTAACACTCCACCATATAGCTGACAGTTGAAGTTAGACTTCAGGTATATACCCTGTTGTACTGTGCTAATAAGGGCCTATGCTGTTGAAATGGACCCACAAAAGTCTATGCAGGGGTGAAAGGCATTCAAAGTCCGTGGACCCATTATGCTCGTGCCTACGCAAAGGAACTGTGCCTGCCCAGAGTTCCCGGCTTAGGTGAGCTGGCAGATTATTTATTCCTGTTTGCTAATTTGTTCCCTCTCCGAGGCTGGGTGAATGGCTTAGGGTGCATGATGGGTCCTTACTTCCAGTCCAGGGGATGTGGCAATGGCTGAAGCTGGCCCAGGACCCAGTGCAGAGTGGGGAGGGGGCAGGTAAATGAGAGAACAGTTTTTCCCAAAGGGGGTGTTTTTTGATCTGCGCAATAGGTTAGACACACGTACTTATCATTTGCCGATCGAGCACTGCTTTTCACTGGTTCTGGAGGCTTGAGTAGACTCTCCGCCGCTCAGTCTTTTCTGATGTGGAAACTGTGTCCTGAATGCCACTGTTTTCCTAACCATGTGCACCAGCTGCAGGGTACTGGTTCTCACCGGGTCAGGTCTGGCAACTTCTGGCTGCTTCTGAACTCTCTCTCCCTCCCCCTGCCCCTCAGTCCAATTCCTCAACTTTGCCTTTGATGTTCAGGTCTCCTAGATTGTCATATATAATCAATTCATTTGTTTTTTCAGGTCTTTGGTATAAGAGGGATCACAGGAAGCATCTGACTACTCCACCATCTTGGCCCCGCCTACGAGTACGAGATCTTACTTTTTAATGTAAGTGTTTACAGCTATAAACTTCCCTCTAAGTACCGGTTTTGCTACATACTGTAAGCTTTGATATGTTATATTTTCGTTTTCATTCATCTCAAAGTATTTTCTAATTTCCTTTGGGATTTCTTCTTTGAATCATTAGTTATTTAAGAGTGTGTTCTTTAATTTCCATATATTTGTAGATTTTCCCAGTTTTCATTTGGTGATTTATATAGCTTCATTCCACTGCAGTTTTATCTAGCTTCATTCCACTGCAGTCAGAGAAGATACTTTTTATTATTTCATTTTTTTTAAATTTATTAACAATTTTTATGTTGTAACATAGGGTCTAAGGAGCCCTGGTGGCATAGTGGTTAAGTGCTCTGCTGCTAACCAAAAGGTCAGATGTTTGAAACCACCAGCCACTCCACAGGACAAATATGTGGCAGTCTGCTTCCATAAAAATTACAGCCTCAGAAACCCTATGGGGCAGCTCTACTCTGTCCTACAGGGTTGATATGAGTCGAAATTGACTTGACAGCAATGGGATCCGTTTTAAGAAGACCTGGTAGTGCACTGGTTAAGCATTCGGTTGCTAACCGAAAGGTAGGCAGTTTGAACCCAGCAGCACCTACATGGAAGAAAGATGTGGCAGTATCCTTTGGTAAAGATTACAGCCTTGGAAACTGTATGGGACAGTTCTACTCTGTCCTATAGGGTCGCCATGAGTCAGAATCGAGTCAACAGCAAGGGGCTGGGTTTTTTTTAAACCTATGGTCTATCCCTGAATAATGTTCCATATGCATTTGAGAAGAATGGTCTAGTTGGGTTATAGCGTTGGTTCAAGTCTTCTACTTCCTTACTGATCTTATGACTAGGTGTTTTATCTATTATTGAAAGGAGGTATTGAAGTCTCCAAGTATTATGGTAGAACTATTTTTTCCTTCAATTCTGTCAGTGTTTGCCTCATATATTTTGGGTTGTTGTTGTTTGGTGCATATATGTCTATACCTGTTATACTGTCTTAATGAATTGATCTTTTTATTAATATAAAAAGCAGCCCTGGTGGCACAATGGTTAAGCGCTCAGCTGCTAAACAAAAGGTGGATGGTTCAAACCCACGAGCCACTCCAAACTCACCAGTCACTCCACGAGAGAAAAAGCCTCACAAAGTGCTCCCATAAAGATTACAGCCTAGGAAATCCTATGGGGCAGGTCTACTCTATTCTGTAGAGTCACCAGGAGTCAGAATTGACTTGACAGCACAAGACAACAACATCAATATAAAATGTTCTTCCTTGTCTCTTATAACAATTTTTAACTTAAAATATATTTTGTCTGATAATAGCATTGCCAACTCAGATCTCTTTTGGTTACTATTTGTGTGGAATATCTTTTTCAATCTTTCACATTCAACCCATTTGTGTCTCTGAGTTGAAAGTGAGTCTCTTGTAAGCAGCATTTAGTTAGATCACATCATTTTCCATTCTGCCAATTTCTATAGTAAGTTTAATCCATTTACATTTAAAGTGGTTACTAATAATGAAGGACTTCTCCAATTATGCTATTTGTTTTGTTTTTGTCCTATATTTTTTTGTTCCTCAATTCCTCAAATAGTGCCTTCTTTTGTGTTTGATTTTTTTCTATTATGCCATTTTAATAATCTCTTCATCTCCTTTTCTGTATATATATTTTTAAAATTTTCTTTGGTGGTTACAATGGAGACACAGTTAACATCCTTAAATTTATAACAGTCTAGTTTGAATTAATACCAACATTAACCTGTGCCAGTCAAACTCCGCCATCCTTTATGTTGTTACTGTGAAAAATTACACCTTTATACATTTTGTGCCCATTAACATAGATTTATAACTAGTATTGTATATATTTGTCTTTTAAATCATATAAAAATGAAAACGAGAAGTTACATACCAAAAATACAGTAATGCTAGCTTTTATATTTACCTGTGTAGTTACCTTTAACATTGACCTTTAATTCTTCATATGGCTTCAAGTTATCATCTAATGTTCTTTCATTTCAGCCTGAAGAATAACTTTTAGTATTTCCTGTAGGTAAGGCAGGTCTACTAGCAGATGAACTCCCTTAGCTTTTGTTTATCTGGGAATGTCTTAATTTCTCCTATATTTTTTGAAGGATAGCATTACCAAATATAGAAGTCTTGGTCGACAGTTTTTGTTTTTTTTCTTCCAGCACTTTGAACATATCATTCCACTGCCTTCTGAGCTCCTTGGTTTCTGATGAAAAATCAGTTTGTTAATCTTATTGAGGATCCCCTGTATGTAACAAGATGCTTCTCTCTGTCACTTAAGATTTTGTCTTTGCCTTTTGAAAGTTTCAGTATAATGTCTTGGAGTGGATCTCTTTGAAGTTTAGCCTGCTTGAAGTTCACGGAGCTTCTTAGATTTGTCGATTCATGTCTTTCATCAAATTTGATAAGCTTTTGGCCACTTCTTCAAATACTTTTTCTGCCCCTTTCTCTCTCTCTTTTCCTTCCTGCACTTCCATAATGCATATGTTGGTACACTTAAGGTACCATAGGTCTCTTAGGCTGAGCTCATTTTTCTTCTTTTTCCTTTCTGCTCCTCAGGTAGGTAATATCAATTGCCCTATATTCAAGTTTACTAATTGTTTTGTCTCCCTGCTCAATTCTGTTGAACCCTTCTAATAATTTTTTTAAATTTTATTTTAGCTAGTGTAGTTTTTAGCTCCAAAATTTCTATTTGGTTAATTTTTATAATTTCTATATCTTTACTGGTATTTCCTACTTTTTCATGCAATAGGCATTTCTCCAAAGAAAATATACAACTGGCCAACAAGCATATGAAAGATGTTAAACATCACTGGTCATTAAGGAAATGCTAATCAAAACTACAACAAGATATCACTTCATACCCACTAAGATAGCTATAATGAAAATAAATAACAACAACTAGGGCTGGCAAGGATGTGGAGAAATGGGAATCCTTGCTGGTGGGAATCTAAAATGATGCAGCCCCTACTGAAAACAATTTGATGGTTCCTCTAAAGTTAAAGATGGAATTACCATATGACCCAGCAATTCCACTCCTAGGTACATACTCAAAAGAAATGAAAACATGTATACTTAGAGAAATTTGTAAATGAAGTTTACAGCAGCATTATTCATAATACCCAAAAACTGAAAACAACCCAAATGTCCATCAACAGAAAATTGTTTAAACAAACTGAGGTATACAAATGCAATGGAATATTACTCAGCCATAAAAAGAATGAAGTACTAATACATGCTACAACTTGGATGAACCTCAAACACAGGACGCTAAATGAAAAAAGCCTGACAGAAAAGGTCACAGATTACATGAGTCCTTTTATATGAAATATCCAGAATACAAAAATCCACAGAGATAGAAAATAGATTAGAGGTTACCAAGGGATAGAGGGAGGAAAGAATATGGAGTGATTTCTTAATAGTATGGGGTGATGAAAGTTTTGAAACAACAGAGAGCTGGTAGTTGCACAGTATTCTGAATACACTAAACACCACATAACTGTACACTCTAAAATGGTTAACTGTGTGTGCATGTGTGTGTATTTCACCTCGATTTAAAAAAAAGAAAAAAAGGAATCAACGTACTGTATGTCCTTTAAATCTTGACTCTCTCTTCATGCTACATACTTTCCCTGGGCACTAGCATTCATTTTCCATAATGACCTTAAATATCTTTACACTGGTGACCCATGTCTAAATTTCTAACCCAGATATTTCTCCTTAATGTCATACCTAAATAGTCAATTACATACAAGTTACTTTCACTTTTGATGTACCACATACAATTAAAACATGTCCACAACTAATTAAATCATCTTCTCACCTCAAACACTTATTCCTCCTCTTATATTCCTGACATTAAAGAATAAACCAGTTGCTGTTTAGCCAATTCTAACTCATGGCGACCCCATGTGTGTCACAGCAGAACTGTGCTCCATAGGGTTTTCAATGGCTGATTTTTCAGAAGCAGATAGCGAAGCTCTTCTTCCAAGGTATCTTTGGGTAGGCTCAAACTTCCAACCTTTGGGTTAGCAGCCAAGCACACTAACCACTTCCACCATCCAGGGACTCCACTTTGAGCAAGCAGTCATCTTATCCACCCAGATGCTTAGTCAGAAACCTGGGTAATATCTTCAACTTGTTTCTCTCCCTCATTCTCCAAAAGCTATTAATTCACCAAATTCTGTCATGTCTACTTCTTAAATTCTCTTAAATCCATCTACTTTTTTCCATCATTACCCTATTTTCTACCATGACCATTACTTACTAAATGTCCAAACCAGTCTATCTAATGCCGTCATTGACTTGCCTGAATTCATTAACTACAGGACGCCCAGAGTGATCTTTCTAAAATGTAAATATGATCATGAAACTAAGCAGCTTCAACAATCGCCCACTGCTTATCATACCGTATGGGACCTTGCCCTTGTTCACCCTCTCAGCCTAATTTCCTACCATGCCAAATTGCTACTCTATATTCCAGTAACACAGAAATAGAAAAAAAGGGAAAACTTGACCAAAGCATCACATATGATCAGGGTACCAGGTTCCAAAATATATATATATATATATATCAAAACCTTAATAATGATCATATCTGACTCTTCTACTTTTTTGTTTTAGGAACAAGAAAAAACGTTTTAAAAAAAGCAATGTCTAGAAAAACATTTTGAAAACTTACTGATTTATCAATGTTCATTGGATCAACATCAGCTAAACTTGTACCCACTTTCACTCGTTCTCGGAGAATGCCACTAGCTAAATCTTCTGCTCTGAAGTTCATAGGCAAACATCTGAAATACATACAAATCCAAGTAAAAAGCATTAAAAGTTTCACATTTTTAATATCAAAATGAGTTTATATTTTTAGATTTTCATTCTTCTCCTTTTTCTCATAATCCAGAAAATAGTATCAAAGGATTTCCTATTTTTAAACTACTATTTTAAATTCTTTTCAACTAACCACAAAAAAGTTATTTACTAGAGAAAGCAAATCAGATAATTTATCCACTTGCCCAAAGAGGCCTGTCTGCTCTAACTTTGGGAAACTTCTTAACACATCTAATAACCTATATCATGGAACTATAAAATAAAAAGAGATCTACCATATATACTAAATATGTGGCATGAAAATGAACTTTAAATTACATGGCTATGTCTACACAGTTCATATGATTAAAGAAATTTCTTTCCCTTTTTTCTTAGAATAAACAATGTTAGATCTCCCAGGTTGAGAACTAAATTTTATCTTTTGTATAACAATCTTTAAAAAGATCTCAAGCTACCCAGAATCCTATACTATAGATTTAATTTTATTATCCACTAAATAATCTACTACTTCTTTTAACCTTGTGTGAACACCAAAAGACAACACAAACAGCCTCATTTTTTTAAACGTGCGTTTTACAGTGAATATATCTTCAATGACATTTCTGAATCCTAACTTACCTTAAAAATATGTTTCCATGGCAGACATCAGAATAGTTAAGTAGGCATTATATTCTATTAAAATTATAATTGATGCTTTAATTATTTACTAGACAAAAACTCTTCAGGTTTTGTGAGCCATGTACTATTGAGAGAAATTTACCTTGGTTGGGCAAAAACTACCAGAGGTACACTGTCAATCAAAAACAAAGTTTTTCCAAGAAAAATCCAAGGGCTCTTGAGATAATTATATTAGAAACCAAATCTGTAATCATTGTAAGCATCTAAAATCAGTCACATTAAATGGATTTGGACTGTAAGGAAAATGTAGAGAGGAGAAGACAGATGCCGCCATAATAGGTTGGCTTCTTCCCCTTGGCATTCTTTCCTTTACTTCCTCGTATACTATTTGATTACGAGTACTTACAGAGTAGGTAATTTAAGGGAAATTTCTAAAGTTTAGATCTCTACTATAAGAGTTAGTTAGTAGAAACTAAGTCAGTGCATTACTTTAGTCTGAACTGTAAGTACTGAGTATCAATGTCAGCAAAATGCCAGTAAGGTAAGAGTCTCATTCAAAAAAAATGCTTTTTTCTACCATAGGAAAAAAACACTAAAAACTTTACTAACCTATTTCTTGCTCTTGCCATGCTCTTAGATTTCCTTCTTTCAAAGCGTTCTTCATCCGAAGAAGTCGTGTCACTACTATGAATGGCATGCTTCTTTCTCCTATTGAAACAGACTGAAATCCTTAAAACCATTACAGCAGCAAATGGCTTTTTAAAACACACTTAAGCTTCATATCTTCTATTAATTAGCTCAGTAGAAAATACATTCACTAATATATTCAGCAAGTATCTGCTGACTGCCTATCATGTACCACACAGTTTTATGTACTGTGATACAGCAGTAAAGCAGACAAAAATCCATGTCCTTATGTAATTAACATTTAATGAAGTATAAAGGTAACAAGTTCTACAGAGGAAAAAAAAAGAAAAAAGGGATACAATTCTTTAGATACGGTGTTAGGGGAAGGCAGTCAAATAAATATAATTTACTACTAATTTTAAGGCGTATCTGTCATTGTTTTATAAATAACTTTAGAGACTTATTAGAAAAGGAAGCTTGTGGTTTTCTTTTTATTGCCCCTTTCCCAAATAATCAGAGACAGTACAGACATTCAAAGAACTAAAGAAAATAATAAATTGGTTTACAGGTGGATAGACTTTCACTTTCCATTTGAGACACTTATTTCCTGTTTGAATTTCTTATAAACTATTCAATAAAAATATGGAATGATTACATAAAGTATCAATCTTTCAGATAAAGTCATCCCACCCAGAGAAATATTAAATAATAAATGTTAGATTATTAATTCATGAAATCTTTAAGATATCTAGAAAATACTGTAAAAAAACCACCACCAAATAGTACCCCTAGAAATTATTTAGCCCCATCAACATCTCCAAACTGCCCAAATCAAATTCTTCAATCACTTCTTTCAATTTGTACATTCAGGTAACAGGTCTACCAACTAGTAATTCACAAAAAAACCTGAAACTCATCCTTAATCCACCCTTTGTCTCATTATATATCAAATGCCATTGAGTTCTGTCTATATTTCCTCTAAATATCCCTTTAATCCTTTCTTCTCCACCCGTATCTAGATTTCACTTACCACCTCCCATAGTCCTTTAACCACCTCAACTCTACCGTACTAAGAAAATACTCTGCCATGACTTCACCCTGGATGTAGTTTTTACATGAATTACTACCTCTGCAATTTTAAATTTTAATAACATACTCTTTGATCACAACCTCCTAATATACCAACTCTTTCACTTCAACTCATTAAGGCCTACCATTCCTGAGTGCCAATTTACTCATAATCTATCAAGTCCTTTCTTGGCTAAATTTTCTGTCCTATACAGTCTCAACCACAAAACCCATTATTTCACTTTTTAATCAAACCACCTGATTGACTCTACACTTCTTTTCTTCCTTTATACTTTTTTTTCATTTTTCCCATACGAAAATTTGGATATACATTGTTATGTGACCCTAAATGCTCTCCCCATACTGTGACAGCACACTCCTCCTTTCCATCCCTGATTCCCCATGTCCATTCAACCAGCTCCTAAACCTGCCTTCCCATCTCACTTCTGGACAGAAGCTGCCCGTTTAGTCTCTTGTATCTGCTTGAGGTAAAAGGCACACTCCTCATGAGTATCACTTTATGTCCTACAATCCAGTCCAATCCCTGTCTGAAGAGTTGGCCTGAGAAATTATTTTAGTTCTGGGCTGATAGAGAATCCAGGGGCCAGGCTTTGTGGAGTTCCTCCAGGCTCACTCAGACCATTAAGTCTGGTCTTCTTACTAGAATTTGAGTTCTGCACCCCACCTTTCTCCTGCTCCATCAGGGACTCTCTGTAGTGTTCCCTGTCAGGTTGGTCATTGGTGGTAGCCGGGCACCATGTAGTTCTTCTGGTCTCAGGCTGATGAAGTCTCTGGTTTATGTGGCACTTTTGTCTCTTGGGCTATTACTTTCCTTGTGTCTTTGGTGTTCTTCATTCTCCTTTCCTCTAGGTGTCTGGGACCAACTGATGCATCTTACATGGCCGCTTGCAAGCTTTTAAGACCCCAGATGCCACTCACTAAAGTAGGATGCAGAACATTTTCTTAATAAGCTTCGTTATGCCAACTGACCTAGATGTCCCCTAAAAGCATGGTCCCCAGATTCCTACCCCTGCTACTCTGTCCCTCAAAGTGTTTGATTGTATTCAGGAAACTTCTTAGCTTTGGTTTACTCCAGTTGTGCTGATTTCCCTGTAGTGTGTGCTGTCCTTGCCTTCATCTAATTCTTACCTACTATTTAGTTAGTAAATAACCCTCACACTCTCTCCCTACCCTCGTAACCATCAAAGAATGCTGTCTTCTGTGTTGAAACCATTTCTTGAGTTCTTATAATAGTGGTCTTATACAATATTTGTTCTATGACTGACTAAATTCACTCAGCATAATGCCCTCCACTTCCTCCATATTATGAGATGTTTCATGGCTTCATCGTTGTTGTTTATCATTGCGTAGTATTCCATTGTGTGGATATACCATCATTTGTTTATCCATTCATCCACTGATGGGCACCTCGGTTGTTTCCATCTTTTTTGCTATTGTGAACAATGCTGCAATGAACATGGGTGTGCACATATCTATTTGTGTGATGGCTATTACTTCTCTAGGATATATTCCAAGGAACAGGAATGGCTGAATCGTATGGTACTTCCATCTTTTTAAGGAAACGCCAAATCAATTTCCAAAGTGGTTGTACCATTTTACATTCCCACCAACAGTGTATAAGTGTTCCAGTCTCTCCACAACCTCTTCAGCATTTATTATTTTGTGGTTTTTGGATTCATGCTAGCCTTGCTGGTGTGAGATGATATCTCATTGTAGTTTTCATCTTCATTTCTCTAATGGCTAATAATCGTTGAGTATTTCATCATCTGTCTGTTAGCCACCTAAATATTTTCTTTGGCAAAGTGCCTGTTCATATCCTTCACCCATTTTTTAATTGGGTTATTTCTGTTGTTGTTGAGGTTTTGCAGTATCTTGTAGATTTTATATAGATGCTGATTGTTTGTTGTAGCCGAAAACTGTTTCCCAGTCTGTAGGTTGTCTTTTGACTTTTTTGGTAAAGTCTTTTGATGAGCCTAAGTGTTTGATTTTTAGGAGCTCCCAGTTATATAGTCTCTCTTCTGGTGCTTGTGCACTGTTTCTTATGGTTCGTACTGTGTTTATGCCATGTATTAGGGCTCCAAGCGGTGTCCCTATTTTACCTTCCATGATCTTTATCGTTTGTTATTTTACATTTAAGTCTTTGATCCATTTTGAGTTAGTTTCTGTGCATGGTGTGAGGGATAAGTCTTGTTTCAGTTTGCTACGGATGCATATGTAGTTGTGCAAACACCATTTGTTAGACTGTCTTTTCCCCCAGTTAACGGACTTTGGGCCTTAGTCAAATATCATCTGCTCATAGGTGGATGAATTTATGTCTGGATTCTCAGTTCTGTTCCATTGGTCTATGAATCTGTTGTTGTACCAGTACCAGCATCTTCTGACTACCATGGCGGTATAATAGTTTCTAAAATCAGGTAGTGTGAGACCTCCCACTTTGTTCTTCTTCTTGAGTAATGCTTTACTTATTTGGGGCTTCTTCCCTTTTCACATGAACTTGGTGATTTGTTTCTCCATCTCATTAAAAAATGCTGGTGGAATTTGGATCGGGATTGCATTGTATCTATAGATCACTTTGAGTACAACTGAAGTTTTCACAATGTTGCGTCTACCTATCCATAAGCAAGGTATGTTTTTCCACTTATGCAGGTCCCTTTTGGGTTCTTGCAGTACTGTCTTGTAGTTTTTATCGTACGGTCTTTTACGTCTCTGGTTAGATTTATTCCTAAGTATTTTATCTTCTTGGGGCTATTGTAAATGCTATTGATTTGGTGATTTCCTCTTCGAGGTTCTCTTTGTTGGTGTAAAGGAATCCAGCTGATTTTCGAATGTTTATCTTGTATCCTGAAACTCTGCTGAAATCTTCTATTAGTTCCAGTAATATTCTTGTGGATTGAGGTTTTCTGTGTTATGAGACCATATCATCTGCAAATAGAGATACTTTGACTTCATCCCTACCAATTTGGATGCCCTTTATTTCTTTTTCTAGCCTAATTGCTCTGGCTAGGACCTCCAGCACAATGTTGAATAAGAGTGATAATAAAAGGCATCTTTGTCTGGTTCCCGTTCGCAAAGGGAATGCTTTCAAAGTCTCTCCATTTAGGAGGATGTTGGCTGTTGGCTTTGTACAAATGCTCTTAATTTTACTGAGGAATTTCCCTTCTATTACTATTTTGTTGAGACTTTTTATCATCAGTGAGTGTTGGACTTTGTCGAATGCCTTTTCTGTATCAACTGATAGCATCATGTGGTTCTCGTCTTTTGTTTTATATATGTGATGGATTACATTGATCGTTTTTCTAATGTTGAACCATTACTGCATACCTGCTATAAATCCCACTTGATCATGGTGAATTATTATTTTGATATGTTGTTGAATTCTATTGGCTAGAATTTTGTTGAGGATTTTTGCATCAATGTTCATGAGGGATATTGGTCTGTAGTTTTCTTTTTTTGTGGTGTCTTTCCCTGGTTTTGGTATCAGGGTTATGCTGTCTTCACAGAACGAGTTTGGGAGTATTCCATCAATTTCTATGCTCTGAAGTACCTTTAGTAGTAGTGGTGTTAACTCTTCTCTGGAAGTTTGGTAGAATTCTCCAGTGAAGCCATCTGGGCCAGGGCTTTTTTTTGTTGACAGTTTTTTAATCACCTTTTCAATCTCTTCTTTTGTTATGGGTTTATTTCGTTGTTCTTCCTCTGTTTGTGTTAGCGTAGGTAGGTAGGTAGTGAGTTTCTAGAAATTTGTCCATTTCCTCTAAATTTTCAAATTTGTTAGAGTATAATTTTTTATAGTATTCTGTTATGATTCTTTTAATTTCAGCTGTGTCTGTTGTGATAGCACCCATCTCATTTCTTACATGGGTTATCTGCTTCCTCTCCTGTTTTTCTTTTATCAGTTTGGCCAATGGTTCATCAATTTTGTTGATCTTCTCAAAGAACCAGATTTTGGTCTTGTTAACTCTTTCAGTTGTTTTCCTATTCTCTATTTCATTTAATTCTGCTCTACTTCTTATTATTTCCTTTCTTCTGGCAACTGAGGGCTTCTTTTCCTGCTCTCTTTTTACTTGTTCCAGTTGTAGGGTTAATGTTTTGATTATGGTCCTTTCTTCTCTTCGGATATTTGCATTTACTGCTATAAACTGACCTCTTAGCATTGCTTCTGCTGTGTCCCAAAGTTCTCGTAGGACACGTTTTCATTCTCGTTTGATTCTATGAATTTCTTTATTCCATCCTTAATTTCTTCTATAACCCAGTAGTTTTTAAGCAAAGTGTTGTTCAGTTTCCATGTGTTTGATTTTTTTTCCTTGCTTTTTCTGTTGTTGATTTCTACTTTTATGACTTTATGGTCAGAAAAGATGCTTTGTAATATTTTGATACTTTGGATTTTGTTAAGGCTTGCTTTATGGCCTAATATGTGGTCTATTCTGGAGACTGTTCCCTGTGCATTGGAAAAGAAAGTATACTTGGCTACTGTTGGGTGGAGTGTTCAGTACACATCTATGAGATCAAATTGGTTGGTTGTTCCATTTAGCTCTTTTGTGTCTTTGCTGAACTTCTTTCTGGATGTTCTGTCCTTCTCCGAAAGTGGTGTGTTGAAGTGTCCTACTACCATTGTGGAGTTGTCTATCTCTCTTTTTGGTGCTGTTAGAGTTCGCTTTATGTATTTCAGAGTCCTGTCATTCGGTGCATAAATATTTATTATAGTTCTCTCCTCCTGGTGTATTGACCCTTTAATCATTATATAGTGTCCTTCCTTATCCTTTGTGGTGTATTTTACTTTAAAGTCCATTTTGTCAGAGGTTAATATTGCCACTCCTGCTCTTTTTTGAGTGTTGTCTACTTGATATATTTTTTGCCATCCTTTGAGTTTTAGTTTGTTTGTGTCTTTGAGTCTAAGATGTGTCTCTTATAAGCAGCATACAGATGGATCTTGTTTTTTAATCCAATCTGCGACTCTCTGTCTCTTTATTGGTGCATTTAGTCCATTTACATTCACCGTATCTATGGTTAGGTATGAGTTTAGTGCTGTCATTTTGATGTCTTTTTGTATGTGCTGTTCACAGTTTCTCTGTTCCACTTAATTTTCTGTGCTGAGTCATTTTTCTTTATTTATATTCCTTTCATCTTTTTCATTGCTGATTTTCTGTTTGCTGAGACTTCATATTTTTCTAGTTTTTTTATTTTGACTTGTAGGACTGTTAGTTTCCTTTGTGGTTACCTTAATATTTATCCCTATTTTTCTAAGTTTATACCAGTCTTCTATTTCTTTATATCACCTTGAATTCCTTTCCATATCAAAAATCTATGTCTACATTTTTTAAGTCCCTCTGTTTTGTTTTAATGTTGTCATCTTTTACATATTAACGTCTCTGTTTCCCTATTTTCAGTGTTTTAGCTTTGATTTACTTTTGTGACTTCCCTGTCTGGGCTGGTATCTCGTTGCTCTGTCCTGTGTTCTAGTCTTAGGTTGTTATCTGATGTTACTGATTTTCTCACCAGAGGACTCCTTTTAGTATTTCTTGTAATTTTGGTTTGGTTTTCATAAATTCCCTAAACTTCTGTTTATCTGGAAATGCCCTAATTTCACTATCATATTTGAGAAACACTTTTGCTGGACATATATTTCCTGGCTGGCAGTTTTTTCCTTCAAGGCTCTTATATGTCATCCCATTGCCTTCTTGCTTGCGTGGTTTCTGCTATGTAGTCCGAGCTTATTCTTATTGACTCTCTTTTGTAGATGACTTTTCATTTATCCCTAGACACTCTTAAAATTCTTTATCTCTGGTTTTGGCAAGTTTGATTATGTCTTGGTGACTTTCTTTTGGGATCTACCTTATGTGGGGTTCGATGAGCATTTTGGATAGATATCTTGTCATCTTTCACGATACCAGGGAAGTTTTCTGCCAACAAATCTTCAACAATTCTCTCTGTATTTTGTTATCTCCCCCCGTTCTAGTACTCCAGTCACTCGTAGGTTATTCCTCTTGAGAGAGTCCCACATAATTCTTAGAGTTTCTTCATTTTTTTAAATCCTTTTCTGATTTTTCCTGAAATAAGTTGGTGTCAAGTGCTTTATCTTCACTCTCACTACTTCTGACTTCCATTGCCTCAGTTCTGTTCCTATGACTTTCTATTGAGTTGTCTAATTCTGAAATTTTATTGTTAATCTTCTGGGTTTCTGATTGCTATCTCTCTATGGATTCTGCAACCCATTAAATCTGTCATTACGCTCTTCTCCAATCTTTTTAATTTCCTCTATTGGGTGTTTGGCATTTTGCTTAATTTCCTTCCTAATTTCTTGTAGAGTTCTGTATATTAATCTTCTGTATTCTGCCTCTGATAATTCCAAGTAATTTTCTTCCTCTGGAAAATTCCTAGATTCTTTATTTTGGAGCTTGCTGAAGTCATCATGGATAGCCTCTTTATGTGATTTGATACTGACTATTGTCTCTGAGCCATCTTTTAGTTATTATATTTATTTTATGTTTGCTTACTGTGTCCTAGCTTCTTCTTTTGTTTTGATATGCCCAAATAGGCTGCTGAGATGAGCTAGTTTGATTATTGGCAACTTTGAAGCTCTAATGTCCTGTCACCAGGTGGTTAGTTCTGTTACTAGGTATGTGAGCTCAGGAGTCCGTCCACTCCTCCTGTATGGAGTCAGCGCAGGTGCCCAGGTAGATAGCCATCAAGTGTGTGGTGTAGGCTCTCACTTACAGTCCTAGACAGGCATGGGTGATTGGTGCAGGCACAGGCATCTGGCTGCAGCAGGGGGACACACTCTGAGCAAGGCAGGGGGCTGACGGCCGTCCCCAAGTGTACAGGAGGAAGGCATGTCCCTGTTCCCTAGAGCATGTAGGTGGCTGGGTTTTGCAGCCGGACTATGAGCACCTAATGCTGTTGGCTCTAGGGACTGGGGGGCGACTCTTATTCATTGGTCCCTATCACAGGTGGCTAGGTGGCTAGGTGGCATGGGTGGAGCCACCAGTCCTCAGGGCTCTGATGTGGGTAGATGAAGACACTGCTTAATGGGCAGAGCAGTATCAAATGTCAAGAACCTGCCACTTCACAGTTGAAACAGTTGAAGTTAGACTTCCGGTATATACCCTGTTGTACTGCAGTAATGAGGTCCTATGCTGTTGAAATGGGCCCACACAAGTCTCTGCAGGGGGAAAGGCACTCAAAGTCTGTGGATCCTTTATGCCTGATTCTAGCTTACATGATTCAACCCTGGGTTCCTGGTTTAGGGGAGCCAACAGTTTATTTTTTCCCGTTTGTTAATTTGTTCACTTTCCAAGGCAGGAAGAATGGCTCCGGGTGTGTGACGGATCCTACTTCCGGCCCAGGGTACTCAGCTATTGCTGAAGCTGGTCCAGGACCCAGTGCAGAGCAGGGAGCAGGGAGGTAAATGGGAGAGAGGATTTTCTCTAAGGGGGGTGTTTTTGATCCGCACAGTAGGCCGTACGCAAGTACTCTACTCCACTCCAATTCCTACTACTCTCAACACCAAACACAAATTTTCACCAAACTCTCCTTAATTCTTAACCCACCTACTGCTCCTTCTCCTGACTAATACTAATTTATGCATCAGTTTTTAATCCCTTCCAAGTCTTCAGAAAGCTTGCTGCGACAATTATCTACTCATTCTTTGGAATTTTGGTATTCATCCTCTTCCCACAATAAATTAGTGTTAGTCAGGAGAAGGTGCAGTAGGTGGGTTAAGAATTAAGGAGAGTTTGGTAAAAAATTTGTGTTTGGTGTTGAGAGTAGTAGGAATTGGAGTGGAGATGCACAGGTTGTGGAATATCCTTGTGGGCTATTTTGAGTTGGAAGTAAATTAATTTAGAATGATTCTAGCTTGTATGATTGTCTGGATTTTCATCACAGTGCTCAGCATCCTGCATTTAGGAGTGAATGAAGAAGTCTATTATTCTCCCTATCAGGAAAATATCCTTACTTATCGTGTGTGCATGTGTTAGTAAAAGTTAATATTTACTGAGCACTCATATGTTCCAGATACTCTGCTGAGTGCTTGACATCATTTTCACATTTATATTTCAAAACCAACCCATGAGGCAGGTTCTAATTTTCACCCCCATTTTATATGGAACAAAGCTGAAGCACAAAGAGGATATATAGTTTATCCAAGTTCATATGACCACTAAGCAATAAGAGCTGGACTAGGAATGTACAAAGTTTGATTCTTGAGTACACTCTTTTAAACTTTTATTTCTCTAAGGCAGAGCCACACAACTAAAAAAGTATTGACCAAAAAGTCACAGATCATGCCTAATCATAAAAGTTCCAGTGGTTTGGAAAATGACTACAGATTTACTGTGTACATGTGGATATCACCAATAAATATACAGACACTTCCAGGTCAGACCTTTGAGACTGAAATACAAACCACAAAATCTGTGCTTTCCCACCTGGCCTTGGTGGGGAACAGATGTTAAATATCCTAAGCTGGTCATCTGAGATCCAAGTTATATGGCAGGAAATGCTAGAAATTTATCTCTGAGTCAATGCCATCCTTTCAAGTACTTTATCTTTTTCCCTACCTTCATTAACCTAAGACTGAGGCATTTCTTCAGCAATTTGCTATTCCTGCTATACTCCTTTTGGAGGAAAAAAATGCATATGTGTCTGTGGTGTGGAAGAATATGAAGTGAGACAAGCATTCTTGGTAACAGCAAGCTATGCAGAGTTAAGTTAATAGATCTAATACTGATGCCCCTTCTGTCATTTTAGTTGGATGAAGCTCATCCTCTAGTAGATTCCTTAAGAAGCACTCATGGGAACAATATTCCATGATTTACTACATCTTGGTAATAGTTTATCTATTACCCTTACATATGAAGATCAGAATGGTTGGATATATAATTCTTAGCTAATTTTTTTTCCTTGAGTATCTTAAATATATTATTTTATTATCTTCTGTCAAAAAGATTGGTGTCCAGGATCACAACAGAGGGTTCTGGACACAGCTGGAGAAGGATGGAGAACAAAATGCTAACTCACAAAAAAAAGACCAGATTTACTGGCCTAAAGGAGACTGGAGAAACCCCGAGAGTATGGCCCCCAGACACCCTTTTAGCTCAGTGGTGAAGTCATCTCCGAGGTTCACCATTCAGCCGGGGAGTGGACAGCCCCATAAAACCAAATAGGACTAATGAGGTACAGCAGTCCAGGGACAAGGGCCAGAAGGCAGAAGGGGACAGGGAAGCTGGTGATAGGGAACCCAAGGTTGAATAAGGATAGTGTTGATGTGTTGTGAGGTTGTTAACCATTGTCATAGGGCAACATGTGTACTAACTGTTAAATGAGAAACTATTTTGTTCTGTAAGCCTTCATCTTAAGTGAGAATAGCAGCACAATCAGAAGAGCGTAGTTGATGTCACTGAACTGTGCATGTAGAAATTTTTGAAATGGTGTATCTTTGGCTATGTGTATTTTCACCAAAAAAAAAAAAAAAGGTCGAGAAGGGAGAGGGTTGATATGTTGTGGGGTTGTTAACCAATGTCATAAAACAATATGTGTACTACTGTTTCATGAGAAACTATTTGTTCTGTAAGCCCTCATCTGAAGTACAATTAAAAAAAAAAGAACAAAAAAACATTGGTGAAAAGCTTGACAGCAATCTGATTTTCTTTCCTTTGACTTGTTATTTTTGCCTAGATATTTTTAAAAAATTTTTTTTTCCTTCAAAGTGCAGTAACTTTACTACAATGTGTCTCGGTCATTCTAGATCAATTCTCTCAGGTATTCAATGTGCCCTTTAAAGATGTAGTTTTATATCATCTCTAACTTAGGAAAGTTTTCTTGATTTTTAGATTTAAGTACATTCTGTTCCACTGCATTTTTTTCTTTTGGAGAATTCCTATTATACAAAATGTTAGGTTTTCTTTGCCTATTTTCTATATTTTTCATTTTCTCTCAAACCCTCTTCATCTTTCTTCTATTCATTCTGATTTTTAATATTTTCACCATCTATTTGTCTTAAGTCATTATCAATTATGTTTATTCATGCTTATGTTTTTTCTACTTTAGTCTCCATTTCTAAATATTTCTCTAATTCTTTCCTGACAACCTTTATTTCTGATTTTTTACGTTATTCTTTCACACTTTATTTTCCCATCCATACTTGCACTTCCATCACACAATAATTATTTCTTTATAACTCTGACATCTCATTAGCCCAACATTATTTTCAAGACAAGATTAATTCTTTATAATCTCTGGAGCTGATTCTGATAAGTTAAGATTTTTTTGGTAAACCCCAGAGCAACCAATAAGAAAAAACTAAAAAAAAAAAAAAAAAAAAGGAGTGAAGAAATTAAAATGCTACACTGGAAATTACTCAATGCAAAGGAAAACAGTAAAGGAGCAAGTAGAGGAACAAAAAAGACATCAGACATATAAAAACAAAAAGTTAAGTGGCACGTGTAAAACCAACTGTATCAATAATAACATTAAATGTGAATGGATTAAGCAATCTCAATCAAAAGGCAGAGACTGTCAGACTGTATCAAAAAAAAAAGATCCAACTATATAGGATCTCTGCAGGTGACAATTCAGATTCAAAAATACAAATAGACTGAAAGTACAACAGGAATATATATCATGAAAACAGCAACCACAAAAAAGCTAAAATGGCTATACAAATTACAGAGAAAATATTATATAAAAGGAAAAAATGTTTCTGGAGATAAAAAGGGACATTTAATAATGGTAAAAGGGTGACTTCATGAAGAAGATATAACAATTATAAACACATATGCACCTAATAACAAAGAAAGAACAAAAATACATTAAATAAAATCTGACAGAAATGAAGGGAGAAACAGACAATTCAACAACAATAATTGGAGACTTCAATACCCCACTCTTAACAACTAGAGGGTCAATAAGGAAATAAAAGACAAGAACAACACTATAATCCTGACCTTACAAACACTGACAGAACATTCCACCGAACAAGAGCAAAATATACATTCTTCTCAAGTACATATGGAACATTCTCCAAGGCACACCATATGCTAGGACACAAAATAAGCCTCAAAAAATTGAAAAGAATAGAAATAATACAAAGGAGTTCTCCAACTAAAAGGAATGAAGTTAGAAATTAATAAACAAGAAATTTGGGAAACTCACAAACAGGTGGAATTAAACAACATACCAATAACCAAAGGGAAATTAGAAAATACTTTTCAGATGAATGAAAATGAAGAAACGTTTCAAAACATATGGAATATATCTAAAGCTGTGATGAGAAGGAAAGTTATACCTGTAAATACCTATATTAAGAAAGAAAAAAAGATCTCAAATCAAAAAGTCAAACTTCCAATTAAAACACTAGAAAAAGAGCAAACTAAACATAAGGGAAACAGAAAGAAAGAAATAATACAGATTTCAGTATATTAACTACGCAAAGGCATTCGACTATGTGGATCGTAACAAATCATGGACAACACTGCGAAGAAAAGGAATTCCAAAAACTTAATTGTGCCCATAAGGAACCTGTATATAGAACAAAAGGCAGTCATTCAAATAGAACAAGGGGATACTACGTGGTTTAAAGTCAGGAAAGGTGTGCGTCAGGGTTGTATCCTTTCATCATACTTATTCAATCTATATGCTGAGCAAATAATCTGAGAAGGTGGACTGTATGAAGAAGAACAGGGCATCAGGATTAGAGGAAGACGCATTAACAACCTGCAATATGCAGATGACACAACGTTGCTTGCTGTAGTGAAGGGAACCTGAAGTATTTACTGATGAAGATCAAAGACTACAGCCTTCAGTATGGATTACACCTTAACAGAAAGAAAACAAAAATCCTCACAACTGGACCAACAAGCAACATCACAATAAAGGGAGAAAAGATTGACCATGTCAGGGATTTCATTTCACTTGGATCCACAATCAACGTCCATGGAAGCAGCAGCAGGAAATCAAATGACGTACTGCATTTGGCAAATCTGCTGCAAAAGACCTCTTTAAAGTGTAAAAAGCAAAGACGTCACTTTGAGGACTAAGGTGCACTTGACCCAAGACATGATACTTTCAACTGCCTCATATGCATGCAAAAGCTGGACAATGAATAAGGAAGACCGAAGAAGAACTGATGCCTTTGAATTATGGTGCTGAACATACCATGGAATGCCAGAAGAATGAACAAATCTGTCTTGGAAGAGATACAGCTACAATGCTCCTTAGAAGCAAGGATAGCAAAACTTCATTTCACATACTCTGGACATGTTATCAAGGGGGACCAGTCCCTGAAGAAAGACATGATGCCTGGTAGAGTAGAGGGTCAGTGAAAAAGAGGAAGACCCTCAAGAGATAGACTGACACAGTGGCTGCAACAATAGGCCCAAACATAGCAATGACTGTGAGGATGGTGCAGGACAGGGCAGTGTTTCATTCTGTTATGCATGGGGTCACTATGAGTCAGAACCGACTCAACAGCACCCAACAAAAACATAGCAGAAACTAATGAAATTGAGAATAGAGAAAATTAATGTAAACAAGGGCTGGTTCTTTGAAAAGATCAACAAAATTGACAAATCTTTCAGTAGATTGACCAAGAAAAAAAGAGAGAAGGCATTTTCAAATTACTAGCATCAGAAATGAAACAAGGTACAATACTACCACCCTTACAGATACGAAAAGGATTATGAAGATGTTATGGATTGAACTGTGTCCCCAGAAAGTTTATGTTGAAGGCCTAATCTCTGTTACCTGTGAATGTGACCTTGTTTGGAATAAGGTCTTTGAAGATGTCATTGGTTAATTAACATAAGGTCCTATGGTGAGAAAGAGACACAGACAGAGATAAAATGGCCATGTGATAACAGAGTTATGCTGCAGTGGTGAGCCAAGAAACTCCTGGAGCTACCAGAAGCTGAGAGAGAAAAGAAAGGATCTTCCCGTACAGCTTTAAGAGAGAACATGGCCCTGCCAACATCCTGAATTCAGACTACTAGCTATCAGAACTGTGAGACAATAAATTTCTGTTGTTTAAAGCCACCTACTTTGTGTTATTTTTGTGGCAGCTCTAGGAAACACAAAGAATACTATAAACAGTTGTTTTCTAATATATTATATAAAATAGATGAAATGGGTAAATTCCTAGAAAGACACAAACTAGCAAAACTGACTCAAGAAGAAATCGGCAATCTAAATACACTTATAACAAGTGAAGAGTTTGAATTAGTAACCAAAAAGCTACCCACAAAGAAAAGTCCAGGATCAGATGGTTTCACAGCTGAATTCTATCAAAAATTTAAATGATTAATACCAATTCTTCACAAATCCTTCCCAAAAATAGAAAGAAACACTATCCAACTCATTCTATGAGGCCCACATTACCAGATGCCAAAGCCAAACAAATACACCATAAGAAAAAAAACTACAGACCAATAAGTCTTATGAATACAGACACAAAAATCCTCAACAAAATACCAGCAAGTCAAATCCAGCAACATACAAAAAGAATTAGACATCATGATCAAGTGTGACTTATCCCAGGAATGCAAAGGTAGTTTAATATCCAAATATCAATTATTATATCGTATCAATAGAACTAAAAAAGCAAAATCACACGAACAACAACAGATGCAGAAAAAGCATTTGACAAAACCCAATACCCTGTCACAATAAAAATGCTCAACAGACTAGGAATAAAAGGGAACTTCCTCAACCTGATAAAGGCAATCTATGAAAAACCCACAGCTCACATGCCTGGAACTCAGGTGGTGCAGTGGTTAAGAGCGCAGCTGCTAACCAGAAGGCTGGCAGTTCAAATCCACAAACTGCTCTTTGGAAACCCCATGAGGCAGTTCTTCTCTGTCCTATAGGGTCACTATGAGTCAGAATCGACTTGACAGCAACTTTTTGTTGTTGTTGTTGTTGACACCATACTTAATGGTGAAAGTCTGGATGCTTTCCACCTAAGATCAGGAACAAGACAAGGATATCTGCTCTCATCACTTATATTCAATATTGTACTAGTGGTTCTAGCCATGGCAATTAGCAAGAAGAAATAAAAGGGGTCCAAATTAGAAAGAAGGAAGTAAATGTATGTCTGTTTACAGATAACATAATCTTCCACATGGCATATCCTAAGGAATTTACTAAAAAACTATTATAACTAATAAGCAAGATAAGCACAGTTGCAGGATACAATATCAAAATACAGAAATCAGTTGTATCAGCAACAAACAATTCGAAAAGAAAATTAAGAAAACAATTCCACCTATAAAAGCATCAAAACTGATCTACATATACAATGCCATCCCCATCATAATCCCAGCTGACTTCTTTGTAAAAACTGACAAGCTGATTCTAAACTTCGTATTGAATTGTAAGAAACCCAGAATAGCCCAGACAATCTTGAAAAAACAAGAACAAATTAGGAGGGCTCAAGCTTTCCGATTTTAAACCTTACTACAAAGCAACGGTAATCAAGACAATGTGGTACAGTAAGTTCTCAGGTTAAGGAGGTCTGATTTACAGACAACTTCACCATGCCCTTCAATGTTATGTAAATCTGCCCTCACTTTGAAATGACTAAACCAACTCCTACTCCCAACAAATTCTTCATCACAATCACCTTCACTTGCTGCACGTGCAGCTTTTAAAGTACTGAAAAGGCTTCAGGCCTTTTTCTTGCAGTAAACCAAGGCTAAGTAAGAACCATATGCACCTGTTTAGGCTTCCCTACAAATCTGACTTAAAAAACAGACTCAGGAACAGACTTTGTTCATAACCCAGGGACTGCCTGTACTAGCATAAGGATAGACATATAGATCAATGGAATAGAGAAATAAACTCATGCGTCTATGGTCAACTGAGTTTTGACAAGAATGCCAGGACAATTAATTCAATGAGGAAAGAAGAGCCTTTCTCAACAAATGGTATTGGGACAACTGGAATCCATATGCAAAAAAATGAAGTTGGATCCTTACTTCAGACAATGTAGAAGAATTAATTAAAATGGATTAAAGGCTTCAATAAAAAAGCTCAAAATATAAAACTCTTAGAAGAAAGTGTAACAGTGTATCTTCATAATCTCAGCATTGGAATTGGATTGTTACATGTGACACCAAAAGCACAAGCAACAAAAGAAAAATAAATTGGACTTCATAAAAACTAAAACATCTATGCTTCAAAAGACACTATTAAAAAAATGAAAACACAACCCACAGAATCGGAGAAAATATTTCAAAATCATATACCTGATAAAAGACTTGTTTCTAAAATAAATGTATTAAAAAAAAAAAACTCTTACAACTTAATAATAAAATGAGAAATAACTCAATTAAAAAACTGGCTAAGGATGGCTACTATCACTGAACATAGAATCTTTGATTAAAAGCAGAAAAATGCAGAAAAGAATTTCAAATTCTCATGGACTCTAGACTTCCTGGAGCCATAAAGGTTAGATGAACCCTGGAAATCACTGCCCTGAGATAATCTCTAAACCTTAAACCAAAAACATCCCCTGACAATAAATCTAACTAGGGACGTGAAGGACTTATACAATGAAAACTATAAAACACTGCTGAAAGAGATTAAAGAAGACTTAAGTAAATGGAAAGATATCCCATGTTCATGGATTGGAAGACTTAATATTGTTAAGATGTCAATACCACCCCAAGTGATCTACAGATTCAACACAATCCTGATCAAAATTTTAAACAGCCTTCTTTAGAGAAATGGGAACCCCAATTCTCAACTTTATATGGAGTGGCAGGAGGCCCCAAACAGCTAAAGCAATGTTGAAAGAGAAGAACAAAGTAGGAAGACTCATACTTCCTCATTTTAAAACATACCACACAGCTACAGTAATCAAAACAGCCTGGTACTGGTATAACAATAAGTACATAGACCAGTGGAATAGAACTGAGAGTCCAGAAATAAACCCACACGTCTATGGTCAACTGATTTTTTGACAAGAGTGTTAAGCCCATTCGATGGGGAAGGAAGAGTCTCTTCAATAAATGGTGTGGGGAAAATTGGATTTCCACATGCAGAAAAACAAAACAGGATCCTTGCCTCACACCATACATAAAAACAAATTCATAACAGATTAAGAATCTAAATGTGCAAACTAAAACCATAAAATTCTTAGAAGAATAAACACAGGCAACGATGTTAGGCTTAGCTTTCAACAATGAATTATCTAATATAATAACAAAAGCACAAATAGCAAAAGACAAAATAAATAAACAGGACCTCATAAAAATTAAAAACTTTTGTTCATCAAAAGAATTTACCAAAAAAAGTGAAAGGACAAGCTACTGACTTGGAGAATATCCAACAAGAATCTAATAACCAAAATAGATATAAAACTTTGACAGCTTAACAACAAAAAGACAAATAACCCAATCATAAAATGGGCAAAGGACTTAACAGACATTTCACCAAAGAGGATATTGAAATGGCCACCCACCACACGGAAAGATGCTCAGCGTCATTAGCCATTGGAGAGATGCCAAGTCAAAACCACAATGAGATACAATTTCACTCCCATTAGAATGGCTAAAACACACACACACAGACATACACACACAAAACAAAATAACAAATGCTGGAGAGGATGTGGGGAAAGCGGAATCCTTCTACATTACTGGTGGGAACGCAAAATGGTATAGCCATTGTGGAAAACAGTCTGGCAGTTCCTCAAAAAACTAACAACAGAACCACCATATGCTCCAGCAATTCCACTGCTAGGAATATACCCAAAAGACCTGAAAGCAGAGACTCAAAAAGAGACTTGTACACTAATGTTCACTGCAGCACTATTCACAACAGCCAAATGGTGGAAACAACCTAAACGTCCATCAACAGATGAATGGATAAACAAAATGTGGTACGTACATACAATGGAATACTAGTCAGTAGGAAAAATGAAGTCTTGATACATGCTGCAGTGTGGATGGAGCTTAAAGACACTAATGTTGAGTGGAATAAACCAATCACAAAAGGGCAAATATTGTATTACCTCACTTACATAAAAAGACAAGAAAAGGCAAACGTACAGAGAGCAAAGTTTATTAGTGGTTACCAGGGGCAGGAGGGAGGGCTGCACAGCCAATTATTGTAATTGCTGTCAGTAAGTTGTACATCTGTAAAAAGCCGAACTGGTTTTAAAAAAAAAAAAAAAAAATCCCCTGAAGTCTCCTTAAAACCAAGCAATAATTTAGCTTAACTGGTAAAAAATGTCTGCCTTGAGCATTATGCTCTTTTAAGAACTATCTATATGGGATCAAACTGACAACAGCAACTTGAAAGATTAGACAGGAACCTTAGGGGGCAGTGAATTTATGTTAATGGGGGAGGAACAACTCAGAAAAGGAGGGTGAGAATGGTTGTAAAACTCAAAGAATATAATCAGCATCACTAAATGGCACATGTAGAAACTACTGAACTAGTGTATGTTTTGCTGTGTATATTCTCAACAACAAAATAAATTTTTTTTTAAAATGGGCTAAGGATCTGAATAGACATTTCTTTAAAAAAGATATACAAAGCACAAAAAAAGCACGTAAGATGTTCAACATCATTAGTCATCACAGAATACAAATCAAAAGCATGGTAAGATACCACTTTACACTCACTAAGATGGATGGAATCAAAAAGTCAGATAATAACAAGTGCTGACAAGGATGTGAAGAAACTGGAACACTCGTACACTACTGGTGAAAATGTAAAATGATGCCACCACTTTGGGAATATGGCAGTTCCCCAAACAGTTGAACAGAGTTAACCAATGCTAGATATATACCCAAGAGAATGAAAACACATGTCCACACCAAAACTTACAAATGGTCACAGCAGCATTATTCATAATAGCCAAAAGTTGGAACCAACCCAAATGTCCATCAACTAATCCATGGATAAACAAAATGTGGTATATATCAATTAGATATTACTCAGACATAAAAAGGAATGAAGCAGTGATACACACTACCACATAGTTGAACCTAAAACATTATGCTAAAGAGGCAGTAACAGAAAATCCCATGTTATATGATCCCATTTATATGACATGTACAGAATAGGTAAATCTACAGAGACTGAAAATAAATTAGTACTTTCCTCGGGGGGGGGGGCGGGGGTAGTGTAGGAGTTGATAGTTTTTTGAGGTCATGGAAATATTCTAATATTGTGGGTTGCTTAGATTCAATTCTACTAAGAGACTGGAAAGTTGTGTAGCTTTAGGGGAATGTAATTATTAATCAATAAATACTCCAGCAAACAGTGAAACAGGAAGATGATATCACATGTAGGATAATGTGTGGTTTACATTAACTTTACCCAAAGAATTTGGCCTTTGTCCTTGGTTTCTAAGAGATAATCTCTAAAAACTTGGACCCAGTAACCTGTCTTTGATGAGAGAGCAAGACCACATCAAACCTAACAGGTTATGGTGATGAGGCTGACTCTTGGTTAGGTACTGGCCAGACCAGAGGGACCCACCTTATGATACCACCTCATAATGACTGTCTCATGATGACATGGCAAAATCCTCAATAAAAACTCTGGACACTGAAGCTCCATGGGCTTCCTGATTGGTGAAAGACATCAATGCACATGGGAGGGTAGCACATCCCTTTTTGGGACATGGAAGCCCTATGTTGGGAACTCTGTCAGTCACTGCCCTATGGACTTCTTCATTTGTATCCTTTTTGCTGTAATAAAACTGGAATCTTAAGTATAGCACTTTCCATGAGTTTTGTAAGTTGTTCTAGTGAATATCTATTAATGAAGAAAACACAAAGGAGTAGTGGGAGCCAGCAGGTCAGAAATGAGAGGGGTTGGGAACCCCTGAGCTGATATCCTTAGGAGGTAGAGGGAATCCAAATTTGTACCCATCAAGTGAGAAGTGAGGGAGCCCAGGGGGCTCCAGCTGGCATCCTGAAGGGGTAGTGGAAAAACCCGAATCTGTAAACAGAAGGTTAAAAGTGAGGGTGTTGTGGGGACATCCATGCATATGGCTGGAGTCTGAGCTCTTGGGCAGACTTGGCAGTCTGGAGGACTGTGCCCTTTTTCTTGTGAGATCTGACCTAGCTCCTAATGGTTAAGGTCAGAGGAAGAAGGTCTGCAAGTACAGCTGCATGTCAGAACAGAAGTGGTAGAGAAGTGAAAAGTGGAATTTGATTATTCCACTAAGTTAGTGTGGAAAGTGGGGGTTTTGTATCTATCCTTACACATAATAACTATTAATGAATGAAACAGAGACAGAGAGATGCTATTATTCCCTCATTAGCATTAATAGCATCAATATGTATATTCTAATTATAAAGCACTATATTAAACATTATTTATAACTGAAAGCATATACCTTTTTTCCTCTCAAAAACAAAATTTACCTGATATGGCTTCTTCTCGCTGGAGATCTGTGAATATCAAACAGTGTGTTTTCCCTCTTTTTTTGATGAGCTGGTACTAAAAACAAAAAAAAAAGGATAAGAGAAATAAGGAATAATTGATAATATATTAAAGGAGAAGAAACGACTTCTGTTAAATTTTTGAACAGAACCTAGAAGTATCATGTCTACAAGTTTCAAATGCTGTGTGAAAAAGCACAACAAAATAAAAACTTTGTGGTAGTACTGTAAGTTGCAATTAAGCATTTGAAAAGATATTAAATTAAATCTTTCTGACAACGGCTTAGATAAAGATTTCTCAGATATGACACCAAAAGTATAATCTGTAAAAAAAGAGTGTAAATTGGAGTTCAGTAAAATTTTAAACTTCTGTTTTTTGAAAGACTGTTAAAAAAATAAAAAGACAAGCCACAGACAGGGAGAAAATAGTTGCAAATTACATATCTGATAAAGGATTGATATTCAGAATATATAAGTGTAATGGGTTGAATTGTGTCCCCCAAAAATGTGCATCAGCTTGGCCAGGCCATGGTTCCCAGTACTGTGTGGTTGCCCACCATTTTGTGATCTGATGTAATTATCCTATGTGTTGTAAACCCTAACCTCTATAATGTTAACGAGGCAGGATTACAGGCAGCTATGTCAGTGAGGCAGGACTCAATCTATAGAATTAGGTTGTATGTTGAGTCAATCTCTTTGAAGATGCAGAAGAGATAATGAAGCAGAGAGGAGTGGGCCCTCATGCCGCCAAGGAAGAAGCACCGGGAGCGAAGCGTGTCCTTTAGACCCAGGGTCCCCACCCTGAGAAGCTCCTAGACCAGGGGAAGATTAATGACAAGGACCTTCCCCCAGAACTGACAGAGACAGAAAGCCTTCCCCTGGAGCTGGGGCCCTGAATTTGACTTCTAGTCTCCTAGGCTGTAAGAGAATAAATTTCTGCTTGTTAAAGCCATCCACTTGTGGTATTTCTGTTACAGCAGCACTAGATAACAAACCAATGAGGAAATCTCAAAACTCGAAAGTAAGTAAACAAACAACTCAATTTAATAAATAGGCAAAAGATTTGAACAGACACTTCACCAAAGATATACCGCTGGTAAGTAAGCACATGAAAAGATTTTCAGTATCATTGGTCATTAGGAAAATGCACATTAAAACTACAATAAATATCATCGCACACCTATTAAAATTAAATTTAAAAGATTAGTCATACCAAGGGTTGGCATGGATATGGCTCAACTGGATCTCTCATAACACTCTTAGAGAAAATGTAAATGGTACAACCACTTTGGAAAAGATGGCAATTTCTTAGAAAATTAAACATACATCTAATCATAAAATCCAACCATTCTACTACTATTTACCCAAGAAAAATAAGAACATATGTCCACACAAAGACTTATAATGTTCATAACATCTTTATTTTTAACAGACAAAAATCAGAAATAATCCACATGTCTATCAACACATGAATGGATAAACAAATTGTGGTATATTCATACAATGAAATATGCTCCTCAGCAATAAAAAGGAACACACTGTTGTTACATTCAATAACATGAATGAGTCTTAAAATAATTATGTTGAGTGAAAGAAGTCAGATGAAGAGTACATACTGTATAATTCCATTTATATAAATTTTGAGAAAATGCAAACTAATCTACAGTGACAGAAAGCAGATCAGTGGCTGCCTTCGATTGGGAGAAGGGGGACAAGAAATGGCGGAGATAGATTACAAAGAACAGGAGGAAATTTTGGGGGTTGGCAAACGTTTCATTATTGTGACTGTGGTGATGGTTACATGGATAGAAATGTATCAAACTGCAGACTTTAAATATGCACAATGAACTATACTGCAAATATACCTCAAAAAAACTTTTATTAAAAATCAAAAACAATGGTTCATAAGCTTTTTTCTGCCCTAACACACCTCCTCCATTAGTAACAGGACTAGCTGTGACAGGGCAACCCACCTGCAGTAAAGAGATACCTGTGTACTTGTGCAGCAAAGCCTGTGGTGAGATAACACTGATGTACCCTTATATCTGAGAGTCAATCATTGTTTTAGAACATAAGATTTTAAGTCAAAAGACCTAAGTTCTTCCTTGAAAGCATTATGCTAAGTGAAAGAAGCCAGCCATAAAAGTTCACATATTGTATAATTCCATTTATGTGAAATGTAGAGAATAGATCAATCTATAGAGACAGAAATTAAATTAGTGGCTGTCAAGGACTGGGGGGAAGAGGAAATAGGAATGATGGAAATGTTTCTGGAATTAGATAGCGGTGATGATGGTAAAACCTTGTGAATATACAGAACAACGACTGAATTGTACATTTTAAAATGGTGAATTTTGTGGTATGTGAATTACATCTCCATTTTTTTTTAATTGGAAGGGATTAATTTCCCAAGAGCTGGAAAAAGGTCAACAAAACAGTACATGTGGAATTGATGCTTTGTCATTAGATTTAGCAACACTAAGATACACTTTTTCCTTCTTAAACAATAAATTAAAAACCTAGGTTATTAACCAAGCTGCAGCTCTGTACCACTACTTTTACGACTTTGGTTAGGTTACTAGGTTAGGTTATTCTGCCCTACAAAACTACTGTAAATGAAAGTGCTCAATAAATTATAAAGTAATACAAAAGTATAAGCAATATTTATTATCAAATTTAAGGGTCTATAAATAAAATGTACATGCTGTATGATTCAATGTTAGTACTCTGTATTTTAACCTTCTTTCAGTTGAGTGTGTAAGAAGTATATGCAGGAAAATATATAAAGAATCCACGAGGCTTCATTCTTCTAAATTAAGCAATGTTAATTTTTTAAAAGGAGTGGAGAAGAATAAGCTACTCGACTACAGGAAGGAAAGAAGTTATTTAGAGTTTCCTACCTATTGGAGGTGCTTGATATCGATCCACTGTTTTTCTCTGTCTCAAATTATACGGTCTATCATTTTCTTCTCCTTCTGCCTCTTCAACTTCTATATCTCCATCCTCCTCTTGAGATTCTAGTTTCCCACACACAAAAGGAAAAAAGGCATTGTCTTCATCCACAAGTACTGGTTCACTCTATAACTGAATATTTACATTTTATCTTTTACTCTTTCTACACAGATGACATTTAAAAGTGTCAATATTTTATGGTACAGCATAAATCAATATAATTAAAAACCAACCTAAATAGCTGTAAAAGAAAATGTCTTTCCTACCAATTATCAGCACAGTTCTTTGTTAAATAAACCAGTGTGGTCATATTTGATCTCCTGATATACTTAGGACTTTCAATTTCTTTGGTCATGAAAAGCAATAACAAACGATGATTCAAAACTTTCCAGACTACAGCAAACCTCAATCAATGCCCAATTAATCACTGAATAAGGTTACTAGTCAAATGTCCACTGGTAGTTCAAAAAAATATGCTTACAAACTAATTACTAATGTTACAGCAAGAGCAATTTTTGGTGGGAATATAATGGTCTGTTAGGCTTGTTAACAACAGTTAAATATGGATTAATTATATTTGGGCAGGAAAAGGTAGGTAGGAATTATAAGGGCATATGAAATAGACTTCTAGGGTATTGATAATAGTACATTTCTTGACATAAGTGATCACTTCATAATTTACTTGGCTGTACACTTAAGATTTATGTACATTATGATTCATTTTTTTAAAGTTACTTTTTAAAAAGTAGTTTGGCTATAGCTATGATCTGATATCTACTTGCAGGTTACAATTAAATAGTTTGATGAAAATGCATAGGCATATGATTTCCAAATGCTATATATTTTATGAGTATCGTTTTAGTCACAAGAATTATTGAAGTAACACAGTCATCATATTAAGGCATAAGAAAAAATTTTAAAACTGCCAGTGATGTTGAGTGAAGTAGGAAACTAAAAATATAAGCAAAGGATTTCACATTTTACTCATGACATCTGAAACCCTATTCTAAGTTTTGAAAAAAATTTTATCATTATGTTGTAGAGAAAATCAGCCAATACAATATTATTTACCTAAATAATACTTTAGATTATTTGCCTCAACATAAGTTTCTTAAACCTTCAAAAATTATGAAAAAAGCTTGCACAATAGCACACTATTTATCATGGGAAGAAATTCTGAACATGGAGTATCTACTTTGGAAACTCTACAAAGGTGTTCGGTTAATGAAAAGGCAAAGATCACATTATAAAGCTGTCTCACCTATACTGAATTTCTCCAAAGGAAACAATACAGAGGTTCTAGCTGTAACAACAATAATATTTGCTCAATAAAATATCTGCATTAGAAATTATCGATTTTTCGAAATTTGCTAATTACATATTACAGAATTTGAGAAATAAACCCATTCTTCTCCATCTAAACTACACAAATAGTGGCAACTAGTAAAATTTCCTAGTAACATACCCTGAATTAACAATATACCAAATATTTTGAAAATCCATTTCAATAAAAAAGACGAACAGCTACAGAATTAAATCCTCTACATGTACTGGTCACCAGTTTATAATTCTCAGGGCCACTGTGCTCCTCTAATGTTCCCAGTTATAGCCCTACAAATTCAATCTGGTTTCTTAGGTTGAGAACCCAGACAGGCCTCAAAAGAAAACAGCACAACCCTTACTCCTCCACTAGTTTTAGAGGTCCCCCTTTCTCTAAACTTCACCATTCACTCCCGAGTCCATAAATAAATTTGGTATTCAAATAATCCGAGACTCAGAGGCTATGGACAGCAAAACAACCTTCCAGTTATAAGATACCTAAGCATAAAAGAAACCTCACCTAACAAGCAAATTTGCCCATGGCAAATGTCACACCAGATTAGGTCACTTAAGTACAGTCATGCGCTACATAAAGTCCGTTTGGACAATGTCCAATGGCATATACATCCATGGTCCCATAAGGTTATAACAGAGTTCAGAAATCCCAATCGGAGAATGGGACATAGTGGACATACGCAGACGTAGAAAACACAGCAGCTTACCGATGCAACGCGTGTATCTCATGTATATATTACCTTGCCAAATACATCAGCTGAAATACAGTACTGTATGCGTACAGTATCTTGGCTATTTAGTCAATACAGATACACTATGGTATCCCATATAGCTTTGCTAAGTATATACAAGCAGTCCCTGGGTTATGAACAAGATCTGTCCCAAGTCTGTCTTTAAGTCGTATTTGTAGGTAAGTCAGAACAGGTACATATGGTTCTTATTAAGTGTCAGTCAAATGTTTGTTTTAGTACACAGCATATATTTTACCTTTCTATGCATATAAAGCACTTAAGAAACACTGCCAAACCATGCCATGTTTTCATGAGCATCACAAAGTAGCGTGTTCGTTATTACAAACTACTATATTTAACTCAAATATTTAATATAAATAGGCTTTATGGCAGTCTGTTCTTAAGTATAAGCTATCTGTAAGTTGGATTTTCATAACCCGGGAACTGCCTGTAAGACAGTGTTCGCACAACGTTGAAATCACATAATGTCCTATTTCATAGAACATATCATGGATGTTTAGTGATGCATGACTGTATTACCAATGACTAGTAATAAGATACATTAAATAACAATGTATAATGTATAGTTAAAAGCATTTTTCCAACTGAAAGAAATAAAAACTCAGAACCCCTGCTCAATATAATTTCAAGTTATATATTATAGACCTCAAAAGCTAAAAATCACCCACCCAGCAATATTATGTACATACTACTTGTAATATTTTTCTTCCCTCCCACCTGAACTTCCCAATATTTATTTCATAAGGTGCTTTACCAACCTTCTTCTTCACCCTCAGTAGAAACTTCATGATGATTTTGTATACCATAGGTATTTCTTCTTAGTGACTTTCTTCGCCTCTTCACTCTTGAATACATATCCATATTTTCCTTTTAAAGACAGAAATCTGTCAAATACTTAACACAGCATTTATTCCCTGTGACAAATATACTGTCTTAGAAGAAGTACAACCAGAATGCTCCTTAGAAGCAAGGATGGCAAGACTACGTCTCACATATTTTGGACATGTTACGAGGCGGGATCAGTGCCTGGAGAAGGACATCATGCTTGGTTAAGCAGAGGGTCAGCAAAAAAGAGGAAGACCCTCAACAGGATGGACTGACACAGTGGCTGCAACAATGGGCTCAAGCATAACAATTGTGAGGATGGCACAGGACTGGGCAATGTTTCATTCTGCTGTGCATACGGTCGCTACAAGTGACCCGACAGTACCTAACAACAACAAATATACTGAACTCAATGGGTTACACCCACACTCAATAAAACTTACTGAGCATCTATTTGCAAGGCACAGATTCATGAAAAAGGAGCTAACTGAACTCAATAAATTTAAGGGACAAAAGAAAATAAATTTTAAAAAATATTGAAAACTTTAAAACATACAATGCCAGGGACATACTCTCCCTCTCCCTCAAGCAAATCACATCCTAGTAGGCAGCAGTAAAACAAGTCACAGGTAACTATAACAAAAAGTAAAACAAATTAAATAACATAAAAAAAGACACATGACAGGGAACACAACAGAGAGTCTCTGATGGAGCAGGAGAAAGTGTGGAACAGAACTCAAATTCATGTAAAAAGACCAGATTAATGGTCTGACTGAGACTGAAGGAACCCCCGAAGCCACGGCCCCCAAACCCTGTTAACCCAGAATTAAAACCATTCACGAAGCCTGCTCTTCAGACAAAGATTAGACTGGACTATAAAACATAAAATACTACTCATTAAGAGTGTGCTTCTTAGTCCAAGCAGATACATGAGACCAGATGGGTGGCTCCTGTCCGGAGGAAAGATAAGAAGGCAGGATAGGACAGGAGCTGACTGGCTGGACACAGGAAACCCGTGGTGGAAAGGGGGAGTGTGCTGTCACATTATACGGATTGCAACTAGTTTCACATAACAATATGTGTATAAATTTTTGTATGAGAAATCAACTTGAGCTATAAACTTTCACCTAAAGCACAATTTAAAAAAAAAAAAGACACAAAATATTCTAAAACTCAAAGAGCTGACACTTCTCTTGTTACAAGGTTTCAAATGAACCTTGAAACAAATGATGAATTACATCAGTCGCTAACCAAAGTATTAATAAGAGGAAAAGGTATGGGCAAGAAGGATTTGCTACACTTGGGCAATGGTGTATGACAAGATAAAGTTGAAGCCAGATTATGAAAGTCAAGGTATTTTTAATTAATTAGGTACCCAATAAAAAAACCATTGAAAGTTCAAATCAGGTAAGTGACAAAATCAGAGCTGGACTTTAAGATCACTCATCTGTAAAAGTGTAGTCTTCAGGGGCAGGTTGTGGCAAGTGAGGTATGAATAAAAGAAGAAACAAAGTAATAAAATCCCAAATGAAACTGAAAAAGAAGAGGAAGAAACAAGTATGTTAATCCTATAAAATCCAACTGCTGTTCACTTTCCTTTTGAATTCCTCAATCTAAATAAAAAAATACTTGCAAAGGACACACTCACGAATTCTGTATCTGTCCACATTCGAAGTCGCTCAACTTCTCCTGATCGACGATTCCGTCTGATGTTAATGTTGTCCATTTCCTGTAGTACAGCTTCAGCAGTACTACAATCATATAAGAAAAGTAGGGTTTAAACAATGATGGGATCATGCAGTGCATTATACATGTAAAAGAGTTCTTCATCACAGCATAATTAAATCATCTCTGATGTGTAACTGTACATAACATCCCAAATTAAATATCTCTGTTATAACCAGCATCAATCAGAAGACAATGCCTGATTTAAAATACAGAACCAGAAAACTGAATAGGACAAAAATGCTATCAACAGCCTGAGCACTTGATTTGCAAAAAAGAAACAAAAATTTTTTGGAACAGCTTTACTTGGTAACAACTTTCAACATCTTCTACCTGAATTTATTAATTAAAATAGAACCTACGAAATATATGAAACCCTGGCAGCACAGTGATTAACAGCTACGCTGTTAACCAAAAGGTTGGCAGTTTGAATCCACCAGGCACTCCCTGGAAACCGTATGGGGCAGTTCCACTCTGTCCTATAGGGTTGCTATGAGTCAGAATCAACTCGATGGCAACAGGGATGAAATTTAAGATTTTTGCTTATAAGGCTTCAAATAAATAAATCCATAATGACACTACAAATAATTGACTACCAGATTCACTGCACTGACAAAAAAAATAACTAATTCAGTCTTCTAATTGAAAGACGGTGTTAACTGTACAGAATAACAGGATTTGTAAAACATTTAAAGCCAATATAAGGTTAGCTGAACAGATATTTTCAGAAAATAGAGTAGAATACTCACATCCATAAAACATATACTAGTATCTCAGCAAATTTTATTTATCTTTTTAACATTTATATAGAATTTACTATGTGCCTAGACACTGATCTAAGTATTAACAAATAGTAACTAATCCCCAAATCTGACATGACCACTATCGTGTATAATTTCCTCTCCTGTCAAATAGGGATTACACTGACCTACCTCTCCAGGGTGTTGTAAGGATTAAGTAGGATGATGAATTATTTGAGAAAAATAAAGTTTCAATGGATGAAGATACTGAGCAGTTTGCTACTCACTAAGCTAAATGACTCAATCCCACATATCCACTCTCAAAATACCATCAATTCAAAATCTTGACTAAACAAACTACTACTTACTACATATCAATACTTGAACTTCATGTTGTTTGAAAATTGTCAAAAACACAAATGTTTAATGAGCAAACATCAAAGAACTTAGCAGCGAGGACAAAATAAAATTACTTTTTATATTATGTAATTATGCACAAGGGCTTAAAAGTGATGAAAATTTAGCTATTATACAAATTGTATCAAAATCTAGTAAACTGACTAAAAACTGACAAACATTGCTAACCATTGTTAACTCAAATTAAGTTTTAAAAGAACTGTATCTATTGCTATATCAGCGCTTCAGTTATTTTGAAAAATATAACTCTACTGAGGCGGGTGGGCAGGAGTGGGAAAGGAGAACTCAATGGTTCTGTTAAAGGTGATGGCATAATTTGGGAATGGATTAAGGTGCTGGCTGAACAACATGATAAACATAATTAATGTCATTAAACTGTACATGTGAAGATTACTGAAATATCAAATATTTTATTACATATATATTTACCGCAATAAAAAAGGGTTAGGCATACACACACACACACACACACACACACACACACACACACACATGTATATGTAATCCTTGGTTGCAGAGTGGTTAAGCACTTCGCTGTTAAGCAAAAGGTCAGCGGTTCAAACCCACCAGCCGCTCCTGCTGCCATAAAAATTACAGTCTTGGAAATCCTATAGGGCAGCTCTACTCTGTTCTATAGGGTCACTACGAGTCAGAATTGACTGAACAGCACATAACAACTGTGTGTGTATGTGCATGCATGTATGTATTTATACACACACACATAAAATTATAACTATATGTATGTGCGTGCGTGTATACAGACATATATATAAAACTGGTTTTCAAAACTCAATTAAATGAGATTGCTTACTGAATAAACATTCATACCTATTTACTAGTTGATCAAATAACAAACTCTGGTTCACGCTTTCAAATCTGTTTTTCCTGGAACGACAACTTTTTCTGACTTCCATGTCACCATTTATACAAGAAAGATCTCCATCACCCTTCTTTTCCCCGCGAAGAGGGTGGCTTCGAAGGGCTATAAGAAGAGAGATACATCCATTTCAAAGTACAGAGTACCAAAAAAAAAAAGGAAAAAAAATCAATAAATTACTTTTAAAAGACTAAAAAAGTTGAATATAACCACTTAAATCTACATTTAATATTCAATAATCTAAAATTTCTATAACTGTTTTACAATCTGTTACAATAATTTAAATTATTTCAGTTGTGACTGGTATTGTAAAGTTTAATAATTATGTATGTTTTTATTAAAACTGAAATTCAGTCATCTCCAACTGTGTGCTAAGCATACTGTAAAATTACTCTATTTTTCCCCACTTTAATGCTTACTCTAACACCATTATACTAATTTCAATACTAACCAATTCATAACAGAATACTCACATAAGCTACTATGTCCGTTTGGTAATGTAGCACCAGGCTGAGAAGTTAACCTAGAACACAATTATATTTAATATGCAAACACATCAACATTCATTTTAAAAAAGCAAGAAATGTAATATTGCTGAGATCACTTTGTTAAAATGTTAGTAATTTAACATTACCTTTTCAAGAGTAAAGATAAACCTTTTTTTTAAACTCTAAGATTGGTAAGACATACTAGCCAGTTAAGAGTCATTTTATTACTTCAAGAAAAGTTTTAGTAACAGATTATAAACTGAATTTAACTCTGTCTTTGACTCTATAAATTAAAATTCCAATGAAAAGGCTTAAATTTAACATGTACCATAAAATTAACTGATGTCCGAATTAACGATGGTCACAGACTATTGGTTCTGGTTGACAAAATAAAATTCAAACAATAATAAAGTTACTTAACCAATAAGTTGTAAAAGGAAAAAAGCATGTGAACACCAATATAATTCAATGATTTCATCAAAATATTTTATTACACATTCTACACTAATCAACAAAAATCTAACAGATTTCTCAAAACAGTCATTTCATAATTCTCCCTTTCTGACGGAGGAAGATAAATGTAAGTCACTAGGAAGATACTGTAACAGTCATCAAAACATAAAAACTTAAGAAAAAAAGTCATAGTACTCTTCAGTATAATCAGAATGTTCAAAAACAAAAACTTGCTATGTAATAAAAGAGCTGTCAACATAAACTTACAAAGATATTTCTGAAGTAGCCAACAATTATTATTTTCAAAGATAACCAAAAAAATGAAACCCAAACAGAAAGACAGAAAGTAGTAGATATATACAATTAACTTCTGTTCTATGTGGTTTACACAAATTTTTAACTAAACTGTTCTAACATTTTTGGTTACTCCTTCACTCTTCATGTTGAATTACAAATATATATCACAATGCCCCAGGATGACTAAGGGGTATAAACAGAAACTTAAACTATCATGCTTCTTCAGCCTGTCAAAAATAACAACAAAAAACTCTAGCCCCACTACTGCAAGAAACCCAAAGGGGTCTACATAAATGGAAAAACGTACCATGCTCATGGATAGGTAGACTCAACATTGTGAAAATGACAATTCTACCCAA
>NW_004443988.1:3211483-3280609 GCF_000243295.1 Trichechus manatus latirostris
CAACATGTGTAGTAACTGTTAAATGAGAAACTATTTTGTTCTGTAAGCCTTCATCTAAAGTGAGAATAGCAGCACAATTGAAGAGCATAGTCGATATCACTGAACTGTGTATGTAGAAATTATCTTTGGCTATGTATATTTTCACCAAAAAAAAAAAAGGTCGAGAAGGGAGAAGGTTGACATGTTGTGGGGTTGTTAACCAATGTCATAAAACAATATGTGTATTACTGTTTCATAAGAAACTATTTGTTCTGTAAGTCTTCACCTGAAGTACAATAAAAAAATTAAAAAAAACTCTTGCCCCTTCCCACTCACCCCCAAAACAAAAACAACAATAACAAAACTACTTTGTCCTAATATACTACCTGTCCAGCTTGGAGAGCATTTCATTTTTAGCATAATTCTCACAGTAGGAGTGTGACTATAAGGTAATAAAATTGATGAATAAGTTGGACCTTAGAAGATTATATATTTATTCTAACAATGATGCCACTGCATTAGGCACGTCCAGAATTCTCTAGAATCTCTCCTGAAATACACTTAAAACCACACAGAGAATAATTACACTTTGGCTTTTATCTAACAGAGCATTAACTCAGTTTAAAGAATTTATTCACAAATCTTGGCTCCAAGTGAATTTTGGCTGTTTGCAAAAACCAAGTGGTTAAAATTTACCTGGTTTTAATTATTAAAATTATTAAAAACTGCTTCCTTTTACTATTTTTAATGTAGCTACTAGAAAATTCAAAGTTATATAACGTGGAAATCATTCCACAAAAAAAAATCTGAAACCTGTCTGAACGATGGCAACATCATTAGAAAAAGCACAATAAGTTTTTTGTCCACTCTCAAGAAAACTATGTTTACTTAGCTTTTATTTGGTTGCTAATAAAAGATCTGTTTAAAAAACAAAATCACCAACAACAAAAAACTTGTTCTTCAATCAATCCAATTACCTTGCAGTCATATTATTGTCACCATTTCAACTTTATCGTTTCTCTTCATAAAAAAGAGACAAAAAAAAGGAGAGAACATGAAATACTTGGGGTGCATAAAGAGAGAATACCAGAATTTTAAAGGTTGGCCTGCCTATACAACAATATACTTGCCTGAAAAGCCTCTCAAAATCCATGTTCCCAAAAGTTAATCACTTAAAATGAAACCAGTCAGTGCACTACTTAAATGAATCTTCCAATAAATACTTTATGACAAAGAAGGCATTTTGTTCTTATTTTAAGAGGAGGGGTGGTGGGAGATTTTTTCCTGTATCTCTATTTTGTTTTTTTAAATCAAGTCAGTATCACTTTACATGACTGAGACATGAGCATTTTCTACAGTTTTAATTATCTGAAGCACATAACTAATGCAATACCAGACTTAAAAATCAGTACTTATTCTCCTTTTACTGTATAAGCCCAAAGCACTTAATGATTTATGAGGGTTCTAAACCTCAATTCAGAAAATGCCCCAGTTCTAGACCATAGTCTCAGAGGACATCTAGGTCAATTGGCATAAAATAGTTTATAAAGAAAATGCTCTACATCCTACTTTGCTGAGTCGCATCTGAGGTCTTAAAAGCTTGCAAGCAGCCACCTAAGAAACATCTATTGGTCCTATCCCATCCAAAGCAAAGGACAATGAATAAAACTAAAAACCCCCCAAAAAATATTAGCCCAAAGCATTAAAGAACCACTTGAACTACAGCCTCCACCAGCCTGAGCCCAGAAGAACTACATGGTGCCTGGCTACCACCACCAACCACTCTGACAGAGATCACAATAGAGAGTCCCAGACAGAGCGGGAGAAAAATGCAGAACAAAATTCAAATTCACACACACACACACAAAAAAAGACCAGACTTATACTGGCCTGATAGAGACTGAAGGAACCCCCAAGACTAGGGCCCCTGGACACCCTGCCAACTCAGAACTGAAGCTACTCTTGAGGCCCACTTTTCAGAAAAAGATTAGACAGGCCTATAAAACAAATAATAACACACGTGAGGAAAGTGCTTCTTAGTTCAATCAAATATACAAGAGCAAATGGGCAACTCCTGCCCAAAGGCAAGATGAGAAGGCAGGAAGGGACAGGCAAACTGAACGAATGGACACGGGAATCCTGGGGTGGAAAGGGGGAGAGTACTGTCACATTGCGGGGACTGCAACCAATGTCTCAAAACAATATGTGTATATATTTTTGTATGAGAAGCTAACTTGAGTTGTAAACTTTCACCTAATGCCCAATAAAAACTTTAAAAAAAAAAAAAAAATGTAAGTGCCCCAGTTCTAAATGACCTTACCCAACCACTCTCATTCCCAATTCTAACGGGCCTCAGCAGCAGTCCATCACAGGTGGTATGCCCACTTCCGCCTAACCTCACTATTCCCTCCACCTGACCACAAAAGAAAACTTTCAGGTATGCTACTTTTAAGTGCACAGTTAGTCTTGTCAGAAATTTAATTATGTCTGTATCTTAAAATATGCCTTTCTATTACTCGAGAGATTAAACGCATGCCATATTCTTCAGGCTGCCTCCCCCAACAAAACACACACACAGCCCTCAGGCTAAATAAATATCTAGTGGCTAAATAAATGTCAGCTGACAAAAGTCAATAAAATGGAATTCTGTACTCAAAATGTTTGTTCTTTATAAACTACAAACATCTATTTAGGTTATCATGTGTATTTGAGAATTTCTACATAGAAGATAAAGAATATACATTAAACAAGATTTTTGAAAAAAATTTACTTATTTAAAATAATTATCGATCATTAAAACTATGTTGATATATTTGGGACTTCAGTTATATAAACAGAGATTTCCTCCACAAAAGATAACTCATGATCTAACTCAAACCACTTTTGAAGCCTCAAAGTTCTATGTTTTTTACCTCTACTTTCAGCCAATTAAGGGGACTTGGTGGTACAGTGGTTAAAGCAATCGACTGCTAACCGAAACCACCAGCAGCTCCTCTGGAGAAAGATGTGGTAGTCTGCTTCTGCAGGGATTTACAGCCTTGGAAACCCAATGAAGTCGCTATGAGTCAGAATTGACTCGACGGCAGTGCGTTTGGTTTTTGGGTTTTCATACAACTACCTATACCTAAAAAAGTTATTTCACCAATCAACAGTAATTTCTTTCAAGAATTTAGCAGTCTTTGTGAAGTTCTTTAGGATTATTTTTCACAGCTAATACTAATACTTGTCTATATTCAATTTTTTCTCCACCTGAACTATATCTCTAACAAATTTTTTTTTTAAAGAACATCAATAATTTTACTTTAGATGCTGACAGAGCTTAGGTTACCAAAATACAGGAAACAGGATTCCCAGGTTCACGGCATAAAAACAAATATAAACCTTCAACTAAATCCTGATTTTCATATATTTACACTACAAGTTCTCCTTAAAATTCAACTCTTTGGAATCCAATAGGTCAAACAGCATTTTCTTTTCAGGCTATCTGAAACATCAAAAAATTCTAATACTAATAGTTTAGCACTTATTCCTAGATGAAAGGCTAACTCAAAAAACTTTTTAAATTGTGTGAGCCACTAAACATTATTCTTCTGACAAAACAGAATCAATAAATTTATTGGCAGAAATGTTTTAAGCTTTTTATTCAAAATGTACTTAAAGGAATATCACACCCTAAGATACCTAACGGAAGTATAAGGACTCTCCCTACCTTCCCTCACAAGAATTTTTGAGGCCTCTTCATATAAAAAACATAATCAAGATCAATTTGCATAAAGAGTCCTTTGAGTGGATAAAATATGGGAAATCTAGTGTATGATTGTTAAAATTATCTTTTAGTTAGAAGTCAAACTTAGCAGTGAAAGAACATCTAAAACGTATTTAGAAAAAGAAGCCTGATTCGCTCATTTAATAAATACAGAGCACAGATGACAACAGGTAGATCAAGTTTAGAAGTGTAATTAAATGCAGTAATCATTTTAAATAATGTCATTATAATAACCTGGACCTGTTCCACCTCACAGATGAATGAGTGCGGGAAAGGGAAAAAAAAAAACATCAGGAGAGCATGATTCATGTATTCTCTATTTAGTTGCCAGAGAATGCAAAATAAAACATTTAAAATTAAGTGGTACGTCTTACGGAACATGTTGTACTAAGTACAGACCCCTTAAAGATTAGTAAATTTACAGGGCCTATCAAGTGTATAGGACACACCTGAAAGCTCAATCTCCAATTTCTTCCTTTTTTTGGTTTTTTGTTTTAGTTTCCGATGGATTGAGGGGGAGGTTTGGGAGATTTCATAGCAAAAGGAATATTTTCAAAACATTTAAATATGAACATTTAATTTCTTCTTCGTGTTATTAAGAGTAAAGACAGACAGTTTCTTTCAAGATGACAAGCACAATTTTGTCAAAAATTAGTTGTCTCTTCAAGTAATTAGTTTTTCCATTAGTTTAATGATAGCCATTAAAAATTATACCAAATGATGAATCTTATACATATATATGTGTGTGTGTGTGTATATATATATATATAAAACTCCTCAAAGATTTTCCTCATTAAAGAATAACAGTATCCAGAATTTGCTTATACATATAAAATCAAAATATTTTTAAATACTTCAGGAGGGAAAAAAGACAAAGGGTTTCCCTCTTCTGTTTGTAGCTGGAGCATCATCAGCACTTCTACATGAAAGACTTTGGAGATAACAGAAGCTAAAGATTCTGATTTAAATGTTTTGATTAAATTGTTTCTGTGTATGTGTGCACCTATCCTACCTATATTAAATTATTTGTTTGCTTTGAAACTGAGTAAAATTAAGTTGTCCTCATATATATACTGAACCAGATGCAGAGCAAATTTTAGTTAAAAAAGTAACAGATAAAAAGACTTCTTTAAAAATTAATTTAACTCTTATTATATTTTAGTGTATCAACTCAAGTGGAATATTCAATAATTTTAGAAAGGGGAGATTTTATTTTCAAATAAAAAAATATAATTCTGACTCTATGTTTTTATTTGAATTTTCAGGACTATATATATGTATACATATTAAAGACCTTATTGTTCCATTAAGTCTATAGAACTATACTACGTATATATTACATTTATATATACTACAAATACATAAAGCAATTTATTTTAGCACATTTGGAGAAAATAAAATTACACACAAAAATTGTAAAATAAGTTTACCAAAATTTTATTTGTAAGTATTTGCAGACACTAGTGGTTTTACAAGTTCAGAAAATTAGCATTAATAGCAACCCGGAATCAATCAAACAATTCATGGAAAAACAGTCAATGAGTTCTCTCTTCTCACCTGGCCTGTCCAGTTGATATGTTCCATTCCTCTCGCTGACCAGTACTTCGTGATTTTGATTTGTCTTTGCAAACAGAATCAGGTTGTTTCAAAGTGCGTTTGGCTGGTGGAGACACGTGGCTATCACTTAAACTACCATCAACTTCTACTTTCTGAAAGACAAGATTAAAAATGTATGTTACTATCCCTATTAAAACACAGAGAATTCTTAATATTCTTGGATAACCAAGTACAATATTTATTCAAGCAGTTATTTACTGAGATGGACTGACACAGTGGCTGCAACAATGGGCTCAAGCACGGCACTGATTGTGAGGATGGCACAGGACCAGGCAGTGTTTCATTCTGTTGTACACAGGGTCGCTATGAGTTGGAACCGACCTGAGGGCACCTAACAACACAACAACTCAGCAGACAGAGCTAGGAAATATATGAATGTATATGCATACACATAAACACATATTTTACATAAACACACAAATGTGTACCTATTGCTATATCTGTGTATAAATAATTTTTAAAAATGAGTTTACACCAATGCTTCTAATGCTAGCTTTCAATGCTAGCCTTCCACCTGTTTTTAAGCCCTTCTCAGATAGTGAGAAACCTGCTTCCATGTATCTTCAATACATTTATTTCTTTGTTTATTCAACTAAATCATTTGCTCAATATAACCAATCTCTTAACCATTCCAAAATTCTCCTCCATCCATCACATTTCCATCATCCTCTCCCCAGCCCCATGTTCACAGAATCCAGGTAGGTCACTGTCTCTGCACAGCAACCTTCCTCCTCTGTACCTCCCGATTTCTCTTCTTTAGGAAAGATTTAATGTATATGCTAATATTTTATAATGTATTATTTGACATTAGAGATCAATGTTTTAAAATATATACAATCATTTTTAATATGCTACCCGTTATGGATTGAATTCATCCCTCAAAAATATGCTGAGGTCCTAATCCACGTACCTGTGAATGTGACTTTGGGGAAAGAGGGGTTTTTCTTTGCAGATGTGATCAGTTAAATTAACAAAGTCACACTGGAGTAGCGTAGGTCCTAATCCTAACCCCTTCTGAGTGATGTCTTATAAAAATGAAGAACAGACATGGAAACAGTCACACATGGGGGAAGACAGCCATCAATGCCAGGAATCGATGGCAGCCTCTAGAAACCAGGAAACAGGCATGGAACAGATCCTCTCTCAAAGTGTCCAGAAGGAATCAACACAGTCAATACCGTGATTTGTACTTCTAGCCTCCATAACTGAGAAAATAATTTTCTGTACTTTAAACCATTCATTTTGTGATAAGAACCAAAAACTAATTACCATCAAGTCAATTCCAACTCGTAGGAACCCAACAGAACAGAGTAGAACTGCCCCACAGGGTTTCCAAGCTGTAATCTTCTAGCTGTTCTCAAACAAGCATAAGAAATACTTAGAATGTATGTTCAAAAGGTATCCAAGTATAACCTATAGAACTAACATTTACTTACAAAAAAATTTTTCCCAAAAAGACCGTTTTCTAGTTTTGAGCTATAATACAATTTACCACGAACTAGTTTTAAAGCCACAAGCCACCTGATACTAAAAATCACAAAGGGAATGACAATTAGAAATTAAAACACCAGAGTGTCTACAATTAAGGATGATAAACATGTTAGTTGTATAACATACACCACCACTTACTAGGTTTCGAAGAAAAGCTGGTTACTACTTCCAAACTATCACCAGTAAATGGGTAGGGAAACCCATTTAATATGAAATTTAATCATGCAATAATACTTTATCAATTAAACATGATTACTATACTTAACAAATAAGTGCTTTTTAAAATGTGCTATTTCACTTCCCCAGGCCCTCACTGTCTCCAACCTCCTACCCTTTAACAGAGGAAACAACTGAAGCTCAGAGGTAATTCACATGATTAACAACTGAGTGAAAAAATTAAAGCATAAAACTAGAACTCTGATCCTTCCATTCCTAACATAGTTCTCTTTATACAGCTTAAAACAATCCATCCTAGAATATCAATGTTTAAGAATGCCTTAAAGGTCATCTAACCCAGCTACTCATCCAATACTTGATTACTTTCTACATTTGTTACTTCAAATGCGGACCCATAGCGTGGGCATCATCTGGAAGCTTGTTAGAAATGCAGAACCCCACACCAGACCTACTGAATCAGAAACCATTTTAACAAGATCCCCAGGTGATTCATATGCATATTCATATGCATATTAGAGTCTGAAAACCATATAGCATAAGTAGTCACTGAGGAAGCAACTTCCCATGTTCTAAGATAAGGTATAATGTGAATACAGAAACTAATAATTGTAAACTATCAATTTAAATAGCCCAGGCCAGCATTCCCCATTGCCATGGAGTCCATTCCACACCTAAACAAATCCTACCCCCATCCTTCAGACCCAAGTGAAGGCCCATTTCTTCCATGAAATCTTATCTGAACTGTCTAACCTAAATTGACCCTTCCCTCCTACTTGCTGCCACCTATTTTGGCCCTGATTACATTCAACTTAGCATTTATGTATTTACCATCGTTAAAGCGTCATGTCCAAGTCTTGAAATTCTAGCAAGATTTTAAGCTCTTTAATTTAAACTCTTTTAATTCAACACAATTGTTTTTGTGTGCTGCTGAGTCAATTCCGACTCATAGCAACCCTACAGGACAAAGGAGGACTGCCCCATAGGGTTTCTAGGCTGAAATCTTTATGGAAGTAGACTGCCAGGTCTTTTCTCCTGTGGAGTGGCTGGTGGGTTTGAACCACCATACCAAGCAAAAATAACAAGCAAGACTTCCCCAAGCTTGTTCATAAATTATTAATAAGAATTATTAGAGGAAACAAAGAGGAGTTCATGGTCAAATAAGTTTAGGAAACAATGAGGTCCAAGTTTATTTGCTGCAGGGCTTCTAAGAACTTCTAATATGAACTTCTATTTCTATGTTTATATGCTGTCTAAATCTTTGTTCACAAAGCATCTGTAGGTACTGAAATTCCACAGATACACTCTGGAAACAAGTACAAAGATGAAAGTACAAGACAAAAATGTAGTAAATTATTTTAGGTCTAGTAATTTTTAAAATATAGTAAATTATTTTAAGTCTAGCAATTCGGAGTATACAACTCTTTGACTATCAATTTAAATTAGTCTGTATGTTTATTTACTGACCATTTTCATATGCTATTGGCTTTTTTCCAGTCAAGAGTGTCTCTCAATGTGTTGTCCGCATATCACCTGACTCAGAAATCACTTGTATTTCTCATTAAAGAAACACACCCTACTAAACTAGGATCTCTGGAAACAGGACATTTTTTAATGGGGGCCTCCAAATGATTCTTCGTACACAAAAGTTTGAGGACCTCTGGCATACATTTTAATTATATATAAAATATATACCATCCTAACTGTCGCCTTACACTGTAGTGTTTATCTTATCATGGTAGGGTTTCAATCATAACTTGGCTCTATGCTAGAGACCTCAGAATAAACAGCATTACAGAAGACTCGTTTCCTCCAAATAAATCTAGGGATTTAAGTAAAGCAACAGCCAAAATGTGCATAGGTACAAAGTAATTACTTCAGCACCATTTAAGTAACTTCAAGCTTTGGGAAAGCTTTTACTTACAAACCTGATACTAGTAACTCACCTTTAAAAGGATAATCGTAATGCTTAACTTTTTCATCTTCAAAGTATTTTACTAGCTAATTATAACCTAACCCTCTGAGGGAACGCATTACTGGTTTCATGACAAATATATTTAAGAGAGATTATGCAATCTACCTACAGCCATTAAGCAATCTGTGTCAGAGAGATTACAATCCATGAGTAAGAAAGGCATCACAGACTAAGGGAATAATTTCATTCAACAAAGACTTACTGAGAACCTACTGTGTACATGGAGTCCCTGGGTGATGTACATAGTTAACGTGCCAGGCTGTTAACCTACGTAAGATATTTGGGGGGTGGAGGGAGAAGACCTTATTGAAGTCAATACACAATCTATTGAGTTGACAGCCACAACTATGATACATGTCATTTTATAGTAAGGAACTAGTTACAGGGAAGTAAGTAAGCGAATATGCTTAATATGACATTTACCATAGTTGTGACTGTCAATCAAATAGACTGTGTATTGAGTTCAATAAAGTCTTATTCCTTTTTTACAACCCACCCCCCCGTAACTTGTGTACACAGTACCACCAGTGGCTGTGGAGTCAATACCTACTCATGGCAACGCCATGTCCATCACAGTAAAACTGTTCTCTACAGGGTTTTCAACAGCTGATCTTCTGGAAGTAGACTGCCAGGCCTTTCTTCCAAGGCACCTCTCAATGGAAGTACTATAACAGAAGTGCCCACCGTCCGTCAGTTTGCCATACAGTGGTTGGTATGATACTGGAAGCTATGCCACCAGTGTTTCAAATACCAGCAGGGTCACCCATGGTGGAGAGATTTCAGCACAGCTTCCAGAATCAGGGAGAACAGGAAGAAAGATCTGACAATCTACTTCCAAAAATCAGCCAATGAAAACATGAAAGATAACAACAGAACATTTTCTGATACAGTGTTGGAAGATGAGCCCTTCAGACTGGAAACCAAAAAAACCAAACCCATTGCCACTGAGTCGATTCTGACTCACAGAGACCCTACAGGACACAGTAGAACTGCCCCATAGGGTTTCCAAGGAGCGACTGGTGGATTCAAACTACCAACCTTTTGATTAGCAGCCACAGCTCTTAACCACTGTGCCAGCTGAGCTTCTTCAGATTGGAAGGCATTCAAAATATGACTGGGGTAGAGCTGCCTCCTCAAAGCAGAGTCGACTTTAACGACCAGGATGGAGTAAAGCTTTGGGGACCTTAGTTTGCTGTGTGTCACGACTCAAAATGAAAAGTAACAACTGCAAACATCCATTAGTAATCCAAACGTAGAACATATGAAATATGAAACAAAGAAAATTAGAAGTCATCAAAAAGAAATGGAATGCTTAACGATCAATATCTAGGTGTTAGTGAGCTGAAATGGGCTGGCACTGGCCATTCTGGATCCAACAATCATATGGTCTACTATATCAGTAATGACAAAATTGAAGCATTGCATTCATTGGTAAAAAGAACATTTTGAGATCTACCCTGTCAGTGATACATTAATATCCATATGCCTACAAAGGAGACCAGTTACTATTACTATTATTCAAATCTACACACCAACTACAAATACCAAAGATGAAGAAACTCAAGATTTTTATGAACTACTACAGTCTGAAATTTATCAAACGTGCAATCAAAACGCATTGATAATTACTAGTGACTGGAATCCAAAAGTTAGAAACAAAGAAGAAGGATCAGTAGATGGAAAATACAGCCTTGGAGACAGAAACAAATACGGAGATCGTATAGTAGAATTTGGCAAAACCAATGACTTATCCCTTGGAAAAACCTCTTTTCAACAACAAAATCGATGACCATACATGTGGACCTCACCAGATGGATTACACAGGAATCAAATAGACTACATCTGTAAAGGCAATGGAGAAGCTCAATATCATCAGTCAAGACAAAGCCAGGGGCCAACTGCAGAACAAACTACCAACTGCTCACGAGCAAATTCAAATTGAAGCTGAAGAAAATCAAAGCAAGCCCAAGAGAGTCAAAGTACAACCTTGAACACATTCCTCCTGAACTCAGAGCCTATTTCAAGAATAGCTCTGACACGCTGAACACTAACGACAGAAGACCAGAGGAGTTGTGGGAAGGCATAAAGGACATCATACATGAAGAAAATGAAAGATCATTATAAAGACAGAAAAGGAAGGGACCAGAATGGATGTCAGAAGAGACTCTGAAATGTGCTCTTAAGCTCAGAGTAGCTAAAGCGAACAGAAGAAATGCTGAAGTAAGAGATGAACAGAAGATTTCAAAGAGAAGTTGAAGACAAGGTAAAGTATTATGAAACATGCAAACACCTGGACTTAGAAAATCAAAAGGGAAGAACATTATTAGCATTTCTCAAGGTGAAACTGAAGAGAAAATTCAAGCCTCAAGCTGCATTACTGAAAGACTGTAGATGCAAAAATTGAACGACACAAGAAGCATCCAAAGAAGATAGAATACATGGAGTCACTGTACCAAAAAGAACTGGTCAATGTTCAACCATTTCAGGAGACAGCATCTGATCAAGAACCACTGGTACTAAAGAAAGAAGTTCAAGCAGCACTGAAGAAACTGGCTAAAAACAAGGCACCAGGAATTGAAGGAATACCAACTGAGATGCTTCACAAAAGAATGCAATGCTGGAATACTTACTTATCGATATAAAGAAATTTGGAAGACGGCTACCTGGCCAACTGATTGGAGGATTGTGCCCACTCCAAAGAGAGACAATCAAATGGAATGTGGAAATTATCAAACAATATCATTAATATCACATTAGCAAAATTTTGCTGAAAATTAATTCAAAAATGAATGCAGCCATACACAGAAATTCAGAGTACCAGAAAGTCAAGCTGGATTCACAATAGGACGTGGAATGAGGAATACCCCTGCTGATGGGAGATGGATCTTGGCTGAAAGCAGAGAATACCAGAAAGATGTTTACCTGTGTTTTATTGACTATGCAAAAGCATTCTACTGTGTAAATTATAAGAAATTATGGATAACAATATGAAGAACAGGAATTCCAGAACCTTAATTGTACCTATGCAGAACCTGTACATGGATCAAGAGGCAGTCATTCAAACAGAACAAAAGGATAATGCGTGGTTTAAAATTGGAAAAGGTGTGAGGCAGGATTTATTCTTACTTATTCAAACCATATGCTGAACAAATACTATGATAAGCTAGACTATATAAAAAAAAAATGTGGCATCAGGATTGCAAGAAGATTCATTAACAATCTGTGATATGCAGATGACACAACCCTCCTTGCTGAAAATGAAGATGACTTGAAGCACTTACTGATGAAGATAAATGACTATAGCCTTCAGTATGGATTATGCCGGAACATGAAGAAAATGAAAATTCTCACAACTGGACTAATAAACAACATCATGATAAACAACAAAAAAACTGAAGTGGTCAACAATTTCATTCTACTTGATCAACAATCAATGTCCGTGGAAGTACCAGTCAAAAAAAAAAATCAGGTGGTGGGGCCAAGATGGCGGAGTAGTCAGATGCTTCCTGTGGTCCCTTCTACAGCAAAGACCCAAAAAAACAAGTGACTTGATTATATATGACAATTTAGGAGCCCTGAACATCAAAGGATAAGTTGAGGAATCAGACTGAGCAGCAGGGAGAGGGAGGGACGACAGTTCAGAAGCAGCGAGGACTTGCCAGACCTGACCTGGTGGCAACCAGCACCCTGCAAGCCAGATCAACCGATGTGCGTGGTGAGGAAAGCAATGGTGCTCAGGACGCGTTTTCCACATCAGAGAGACCGAGCAGCGGAGAGTCTAATCTAGCCTCCAGAACCACTGAAAAGTGACACTCAATCGGCAAAAGATTAACTACACGCGTCTAACCTACCAAGTGGATCAAAAAACAACCTCTCTGGGAAGAACCTCTCTCCCGTTTACCTACCCCCTCCCCACTCTGCACCAGGTCCCAGGGCAGCTTCAGCAATTGCCACGTCCCCTGTGCAGGATACAAGGAACTGTCACACGCCCTGAGCCACTCTCCCGGCCTTGGAAAGGGAATAAATTAACAAACAGGAAAAAACAATCTGCCAGCAACCCTAAGCCAGGAACTCACAGCACCTCATCTGCCTAGGCAGAGGAATAAAGGGCCCATGGACTCTGAATGCCTTTCACCCCTGCATAGGTATGTGTGGGCCCATTTCAACAGCAAAGGCCCTAACTAGCAGAGTACAACAGGGTATATACCTGAAGCCTAACTTCAATTGTATCAGCTATATGGTAGAGTCGCAAGTTCGTGACATTTGACACCGCTCTGCCCATTAAGCAGGGTCCTCACCTACCCACATCAGGAGCCTGAGGACTGCTGGCTCCACCCATGCCACCTGCAAAAGAGGTCCAAGAATAACTGGTGCCTCCCAGTCCTTACAGCCGACAGCACTGGATGCCCCCAGTCCAGCTGCAAACCCCACCCACCTACACACTCCAGGGAACAGGGATGTACTTTTCTCCCAGACATTCAGGGGCAGCCGTCAGTCCCCTGCTTGCTCAGCCCATGACCCCCTAATGTGGCCAGATACCTGTGCCTACTCCAGTCACCCCGCCTGTCTAAGACTGTACGTCAGAGCCTACACCACACACTTGGTGACCGACTACCTGGACACCTGAGCTGAATCCATACAAGAAAAGCAAATGGACTCCTGGGATCACATACCTAGTAACAGATCTAACCACCTGGTGACAGGATGTTAGAGCTTCAAAGGTGCCAATAATCAAACTAGCTCACACAAGCAGCCTATTTGGGTAAAGCAAAACAAGAAGCTAAGACACAATAAGCAAACATAAAATAAATAAATATAATAACTTATTGATGCCTCAGAAACAACACTCAATATCAAATCACATAAACAGGCAGGCCATGATGGCTTCAGCAAGATCAGAAAACAAAGAATCAAGAAACATTCTGCTGGAGGATATTTCTTGGAGTTATCGAAGTAGAATACAAAAGATTAATGTACAAAACTCTTCAAGAGATCAAGGAGATTAGGCAAACCCAGAACAAGCCAAGCAACACACAGACAAAACAACAGAGGAACTTAAGATTAGAGAAATGCACAATGACAAATCTAACAGGCTGCAAGAATCCATAGAGAGACAGTAAACAGAAATCCAAAAGATTAACAATAAAATTTCAGAATTGGACAGCTCAATAGAAAATCACAGGAGCAGAACTGAGGCAATGGAAGTCAGGATTAGTGAGACTGAATATAAAACACTTGACCCCAACTTATATTAGGAAAAATCAAATAAAAGAATTTTAAAAAATGAAGAAACCCTAAGAATTATATGGGAATCTATCAAGAGGAATAACCTACAAGTGACTGGAGTACCAGAATAGGGGGGATTAAAAGAAAATAGACCAAGAATTGCTGAAGATTTGTTGGGAGAAAACTTCCTTGGTATCGCGAAAGATGACAAGATATCTATCCAAGATGCTCACTGAACCTCACACAAGATAGATCCCAAAAGAAAGTCATCAAGACATATAATCAAACTTGCCAAAACCAAAGACAAAGGGAGAATTGTAAGACCAGCTAGGGATAAACAAAAAGTTATCTACGAAGAAGAGCCAACAAGACTAAGCTCTGACTATTCCTCAGACACCATGCAGGCAAAAAGGCAATGGGATGACATATATAAAGCCTTGAAGGAAAAAAATTGCCAGCCAAGAATTATATATCCAGCAAAACTGTCTCTCAAATATGATGGCAAAATTAGGGCATTTCCAGATAAACAGAAGTTTAGGGAATTTGCAAAAACAAAATAAAAATTACAAGAAATACTAAAGGGAGTCCTCTGGTTAGAAAATCAGTAACATCAGATAACAACCCAAGACCAGAACACAGGATGGAGTGACCAGATATTAACCCAGATAGCAAAGTTGTAAAAATAAATTGAAGCTAAAACACTGAAAATAGGGAAACAGAGATGTCAATATGTAAAAGATGACAACATTAACACAAAAAAGAGGGACTAAAAAATGTAGTCACCGATCTTTCATATGGAGAGGAAGTCAAGGCGATAAAAAGAAATAAACAAGTGGTTTAAATGTAGAAAAACAGGGGTAAATATTAAGGTAACCACAAAGGAAACTAACAATCTCTACACATCAAAATAAACAAAAAAAAAAATAAAGACTCAGTAAATACAAAATCAACAACAATGAAAAAGATGAAAAGAAAACGGATAAAAAATGACTCAGTGCACAAAATTAAGTGTAACAAAAAAACTGTCAACACCACAAAAAAAAAAAAGACATCAAAATGACAGCACTAAACTCATACCTATCAATAATTACACTGACTGTAAATGGACTAAATGCATCAATAAAGAGACAGAGAGTGGCAGAATGGATTAAAAAACATGATCCATCTATATGCTGCCTACAAGAGACACACCTTAGGCTTAAAGACACAAATGAACTAAAGCTCAAAGGATGGAAAAAATATATATCAAGCAAACAACTCTCAAAAAAGAGCAGGAGTGGCAAATACAAATCTCTGACAAAATAGACTTTAAAGTAAAATCCATCACAAAGGATAAGGAAGGACACTATATAATCATTAAAGGGTCAATACACCAGGAGGACATAACCATAATAAATACTTACGCATCCAACGACAGGCTCCAAAATACATAAAACACACTCTAACAGCATTGGAAAGAGAAATACACAACTCCACAATAATAGTAGGAGACTTCAATAAACCACTTTCGGCAAAGGACAGAACATTCAGAAAAAAGCTCAATAAAGACACGGAAGATCTAAATGCCACAATCAACCAACTTGATGTCATAGGCATATACAGAACACTCCACCCAACAGCAGCCAAGTATACTTTCTTTTCCAATGCACATGGAACATTCTCCAGAATAGACCACATATTAGGCCATAAAGCAAGCCATAAAAGAATCCAAAGCATCGAAATATTACAAAGCATCGTTTCTGACCATAAAGCCATAAATGTAGAAATCAATAATGGAAAAAAAATCAAACACATGGAAACTGAATAAAACTTGCTCAAAAACTATGGGGTTATAGAAGAAATTAAGGATGGAATAAAGAAATTCACAGAATCAAATGAGAATGAAAACACAGCCTACCAGAACCATTGGGACACAGCAAAAAGAAGAAAGGGCCAAAATCGAAAAATTAACTCTCCAACTCAAACAAACAGAAAGAGAGTATCAAAAGAAGAAAGTAAATAATAAAAGTTACAGCGGACTTAAATGAAATAGAAAAACAACTGAAAGAGTTAATAAGACCAAAAGCTGGTTCTTTGAAAAGATGAACAAAATCGATAAACCACTGGCCAACCTACAAAAGAAAAACAGGAGAGGAAGCAAATAAACCAAATAAGAAGTGAGATGGGTGATATCACAACAGACCCAACTGAAATTAAAAGAATCGTAACAGAATACTATGAAAACTGTACTCTAACCAATTTGAAAACCTAGAGGAAATGGACAAATTTCTAGAAACACACTACCTACCTAAACTAACACAAACAAAGGTAGAAAGACTAAATAAACCCATAACAAAAGAAGACATTGAAAAGGTAATTAAAAAACTCCTACCAAAACAAAACTCTGGCCCAAACGGTTTCACTGGAGAATTCCACCAAACTTTCAGAGAAGAGTTAACACCACTACTACTAAAGGTATTTCAGAGCATAGAAAAGGATGGAATATCCTGAACTCTCATTCTATGAAGCCAGCATAACTCTGATACCAAAACCAGGTAAAGACATCACAAGATACGAGGGATGGGAGGGGTGGGGGGGGAATACTAAACAGACAATAGATAAGTGGTAACTTTGGTGAAGGGTAAGACAGTACACGATACTGGGGAAGCCAGCACAACCTGTACAAGGCAAGGTCATGGAAGCTCCCCTAGACACATCCAAATTCCCTGAGGGACTGAATGGCTGGGCGGAGGGCTGTGGAGACCATGGTGTCGGGGAACATCTAGCTCAACTGGCATAACACAGTTGATAAAGGCAGTGTTCTACATTCTACCTTTGTAAGTAGCGTCTGGGGTCTTAAAAGCCTGTAAGCAGCCATCTAAGATACGCCACTGGTCTCATCCCTTCGGAAGCAAGGGAGAATGAAGAAAACAGGATACAAAGAAAAGATCAGTCCAAAGGACTAATGGACCACAGCTACCAAGGCCTCCACCAGACTGAGTACAGTACAGCTAGATGGTGCCCAGCTACCACCACTGACTGCTCTGACTGGAATCACAACAGAGGGTCCTGAACAGAGCTGGAGAAGGATGTAGAACAAAATTCTAACACACACAAAAAAAGACCAGATTTACTGGCCTAAAGGAGACTGGAGAAACCTTGAGAATACGGCCCCAGGCCACCCGTTTAGCTTAGTGGTGAAGTCACTCCCAAGGTTCACTGTTCAGCCGGGGAGTGGACAGCCCCATAAAACAAAACGGGACTAATGAGGCACAGCAGTCCAGGGACAAGAACTAGAAGGCAGAAAGGACAGGAAAGCTGGTGATAGGGAACCCAAGGTTGAGTAAGGACAGTGTTGACATGTAGTAGGGTTCTTAACCATTGTCATGGAGCAATATGTGTACTAACTGTTTAATGAGAAACTATTTTATTCTGTAAGCCTTCATCTAAAGTGAGAACAGCAGCACAACTGGAAGAACATGATCGATGTCACTGAATTGTACATGTAGACATGTTTGAAATGGTGTATCTTTAACTATGTATATTTTCACACACACACAAAAAAAAAGGTCCTCCAAGGCCAAGAAGGGAGTGTGTTGACATGTCGTGGGGTTGTTAACCAATGTCATAAAACAATATGTGTACTGACTGTTCAATGAGAAAATATTTGTTCTGTAAACCTTCACCTAAAGTACAATTTAAAAAAAAGTTTTTAAAAAAAGACACCACAAGAAAAGAAAATTACAGACCACTATCCCTCATGAACATCGATGCAAAAATCCTCAACAAAATTCTAGCCAAAAGAACTCAACAAAATATCAAAAAATTAATTCACCATGATCAAGTGGGATTCATACTAGGTATGCAGGGATGGTTCAACATTAGAAAAACAATCAATGTAATCCATCACATAAATAAAACAAAAGACAAGTAGCACATGATCTTATCAATCACTGCAGAAAAGGCATTCGACAAAGGCCAACACCCATTTATGACAAAAAAAAAAAAAACTCTCAACAAAATAGGAATAGAAGGGAAATTCCTCAATATAATAAAGGACGTTTATACAAAGCCAAAAGTCAACATCATCCTAAATGGAGAGAATCTGAAAGCATTCCCCTCGAGAACGGGAACCAGACAAGGATGCCCTTTATCACCACTCTTATTCAACATTGTGCTACAGGTCCTAGTCAGAGCAATCAGGCTGGAAAAAGAAATAAAGGGCATCCAAATTGGTAAGAAGAAGTCAAAGTATCTCTATTTGCAGATGATATGATCTTACACACAGAAACCCGAAGATTCCACAAGAAAACTACTGGAACTAACAGATTTCAGCAAAGTGTCAGGATACAAGATAAACATACAAAAATCAGTTGGATTCCTCTACATCAAGAAAAAGAACTTCTAAGAGGAAATCACCAAATCAAAATCATTTACAAGACCTCCAAGAAGATAAAATACTTAGGAATAAATCTAACCAGAGATGTAAAAGACCTATACAAAGAAAAGTACAAGACACTACTGCAAGAAACCAAAAGAGACCTACATAATTGGAAAAACATACCTTGCTCATGGGTAGGAAGACTCAACATTGTGAAAATGTCTATTCTACCCAAAGTGATCTACAGATACAATGCAATCCTGATCCAAATTCCAACGGCACTTTTTAATGAGATGGAGAAACAATTCACCAACTTCATATGTAAAGGGAAAAGACCCCAAATAAGTAAAGCATTACTCAAGAAGAACAAAGTGGGAGGCCTCACACTGATTTTAGAACCCATTATACTGCCACGGTAGTCAAAACAGCCTGGTACTGGTACACCAACAGATACATAGACCAATGGAACAGAATTGAGAATCCAGATGTAAATTCATCCACATATGAAAAGCGGATATTTATCAAAGGCCCAAAGTCTGTTAAATGGGGAAAAGACAGTCTCTTTAACAAATGGTGCTGGCATAACCAGATATCCATCTGTAAAAAATTGAAACAAGACTCAAGCCTCACACCATGCACAAAAACTAACTAAAAATGGATCAAAGATCTAAATATAAAATCTAAAATGATAAAGATCATGGAAGAAAAAATAGCCCTAATACATGGTACAAACAGAATACAATACATTACTAACAATGCACAAATACCAGAAGAGAAACTAGATAAGTGGGAGCTCCTAAAAATCAAATACTTATGCTCATCAAAAGACTTCACCAAAAGAGTCAAAAGACAACCTACAGACTGGGAAAAAATTTTTGGCTAGGACAAATCCGATGGGCATCTAATCTTTAAAATCTACAAGATACTGCAAAACCTCAACAACAAAAAGACAAATAACCCAATTAAAAAATGGGCAAAGGATATGAACAGGAATTTCACCAAAGAAGACACTCACTCAGGTGGCTATCAGATACATGAGGAAATGCTCAGGATCACTAGCCATTAGAGAAATGCAAATTAAAACTACTATGAGATATCATCTCACCCGAACAAGGCTGGCATTAATCCAAAAAACACAAAATAATAAATGTTGGAGAGGTTGTAGAGAGATTGGAACACTTATGCACTGCGGGTAGGAATGTAAAATGGTACAACCACTTTGGAAATCTATTTGGCACTTCCTTAGAAAGCAAGAAATACAAGTACCATAGGATCTAGCAATCTCACTCCTCGAAATATATCCTAGAGAAATAAGAGCCATCACACAAATAGATATATGCACAACCCTGTTCATTGCAGCACTGTTCACAACAGCAAAAAGATGGAAATAACCTAGGCATCCATCAATGGACGAATGCATAAACAAATTATGGTATATTCACACAATGGAATACTATGCAATGATAAAGAACAACGATGAATCCACAAAACATCTCATAACATGGATGAATCTGGAAGGCATTATGCTGAGTGGAATTAGTCAGCCACAAAAGGACAAATATTGTATGAGACCACTAACGTAAGAACTCAAGAAAAGGTTTGAACAAAGAAGAAAACATTCTTTGATGGTTATGAGGGTGGGGAGGGAGGGAGAAGGGTATTCACTAACTAGATATTAGATAAGAATTATCTTCGGTGAAGGAAGGACAACACATAATACAGGGGAAGTCAGCACAAGAGGACTAAACCAAAAGCTAAGAAGTTTCCTGAATACAACCAAACACTTCAAGGGTCAGGGTAGCAGGGGTCAGGGGACCATGGTTGCAGGGGACATCCAGATCAACTGGCTCAATAAAATCTATTAACAAAATGCTCTGCATCCCATTTTGGTGAGTGGTGTCTGGGGTCTCAAAAGCTAGCAAGAGGCCATCTAAGATGCTTCATTGGGTCCCAACCCACCTGGAGCAAAGGAAAATGAAGACCATCAAAGACACAAGGAAAACATTAGCCCAAGAGACAGAAAGGGCCACATAAACCAGAGACTCCATCAGCCTCAGACCAGAAGTAGATGGGACTCGGCTACCACCAATGACTGCCCCGACAGGGACCACAGCAGGGTCTCTGACGGAGCAGGAGAAAAGCAGAGTGCAGAACTCAAATTCTTGTAAAATGACCAGACTTTACGGTCTGACTGAGACTGGAGGGACCCTGGAAGACACCCCAGACTCTGTTAACCCAGAACTGAACCACTCCCAAAGCCAACTCTTCAGACAAAGATTAGACTGGACTAGAAGACAGAAAATGACACTCATGAAGAAAAAAAGTAGATACATAAGACTAAATGGGCAGCTCCCGTCTGGAGGTGAGATGAGAAGGCAGAAGGGGATAGGAGCTGGTTGAATGGACAGGGGAAATCCGGGGTGGAAAGGAGTGTGCTGTCACATTATAGGGAGAGCAACTAGGGTCACATAACAATCTGTGTATAAATTTTTGTATGAGAAACAAACTTCAACTGTAAACTTTCACCTAAAGCACAATTAAAAAAAAAATCAAATGACATATTACTTTGGGTAAATCTGCTGCAAAAGACCTCTTTAAAGTTTTAAAAAGCAAAGATATACCTTTGATAACTAAGGTGCACCTGACCTGAGCTATGGTCTTTTTAATTGGCTCATATGCACACAAAAGCAGGGCAATATAAAAGAAGACAAAAGAAGAAATGATGCATTAGAACTGTGGTGCTGGCGAAGAATACTGAATATACCATGGACTGCCAGAAGAATAAATAAATCAGTCTTAGAAGAAATACAACCAGAATGCTCTTTAGAAGCAAGGATGCACCTAGCTTACTTTGGACATGTCATCAGGAAAAGGCATCATGTTTGGTAAAGTAGAGGGTCAGCAAAAATGACGGAAACCCTCAATGAGATGGAGTCACGCAATAGCCGTAACAATGGACTCAAACATACCAACCATCATGAAGATGGCATAACACAGAGCAACATTTCATTGTGTCATATATAAGGTTACCAGGAGTCAGAGCCAACTCGATGGCAATTAACATAACAGAAGTGTACAATTCTCTGAAAGCAAAACACAAGAAATGATTACTGCTAGCAGAGATTAAGGAAGACATGATAAAGGATGTGGACTTTAAAAGACTGAGTTTTCTATAGGAATGGAAAAATATTTTGTAACATAATAACGGAGCACAGATTGGTCAAAGGAACATGACTTAAGGATGAGATAACTTCCAAGAGACATATAATAGTAATAGTGTCAAATGCTAAAAAGAAAACAAAAAGTAAAATGAAAAAATAAAGTTATCCATACTTAGATGACCTTTTTCTCTAAATTCTTTCTCTCTGAAATAGTTCAATAATTTTTTTTTCAGTTTGCAAAATCAATTTCTCCTCAAGTCTGAGTCTCTTAAGCCATAACTTATCAGCTACCAAAAATACTGACCACTATTCTAGCACAAATCTCCTAAAATTAGGCAAAAGAACTTGAGAATAATGAAGGAGAGAAGAATTCACACTACTCTGGCTGGCAACTATTTAACACATTTATATTCAGTAAAGGGAGCCCTGGTGGTGCAATGGTTAAGCACTAGAGTGCTAACCAAAACTCTGGTGGTTCAAACCCATGCAGCAGCTCCGCAGGAAAAACACCTGGCAATCTGCTTCCATAAAGATTACAGCCTAAAAAACCCTATAGGGCAGTTCTAGTCTATCACATGGAGGCGCTGTAAGTAGGAATCAGCTCAACAGCACCCAATAACAGCAGTGACATATTTAATAAATATTTATTGAGACATTTAATGTAAGGCACTGTCTCAAAGAAGTCTTGCTGAACAGATAAGAATTTGTTAGGTACCCTGAATAACAATATTTTAGCTACTTGTACTTCCTTTTTGTATCACTTAAAATTTTAATTAAACACCTGTATAGCTATCATTTATCTTCTGTCTTTCCAAACAGAAAATACGCTCCATGAGAGTGGGACCACATCTGTCTTGTTCACTACAGGATATCTGATGTCTACACCAGCTAGCTGTACATAGATACGCATATGTAATGAATAAGTGAATGACAAAGTCACAAGCCCACAAAATATCTATACAACTTTACTATAAAAGCAAATAAAACAAGTGCCGTTAAAAAAATAAAAGTTCTTTGTACTTTGTGGTAAAAAGCACTTTTCAATTTCTGGAGGATTCAAACAAAGCATCACAAATAAAATTAAATTTGAGATGGGTGTTAAAGAATGAATAAGTTTTCAGTTCTCTGCGGAGAGACCCAATATACTATAAGATGAGGGAACTTTAAAAAAAAAAATAAGCAAAGGCACAAAAGAATAAAATGTTAAGGGAAGAGCAAGAATAGCTGAATATGGGGAATACAGTGAAAGATCAATTACAAGGGGAATGTCATTTGAGGGGGGGTCAGATCTTAGAAGGCTATCAATGAAATCTAGAGCCTGGACTCAAAAGACAAAAAGAATGCATCTAAATGTAGCATTAAAAAATCAGAGAGCAAAGGAAATAAGTGAATTAGCAGACCACTGGAGTCCCTGGGTGGTGCAGTTAACTCACTCAGCTGCAGCTGAAAGGTAGCCGAAAGGTTGGAGGTTCAAGTCTACCCAGAGGCACCTTAGAAGAAATGCCTGACAATCTACTTCTGAAAAATTAGTCATTGAAAAACACTATGGAACACAGTTCTGCTCTCACACACATGGAGTCGCCTTGAGTCAGAATCCAGTGAAGGCAACCGGCAAGAATAACTCAAGACATGATGGCCTCATCTAGAACTGTGACAACAGAAAATAAGAAATCAATTTCAGAAAGTAGAATAAGCAGCAGACTAGTGAGAACAGTATTTAAAATAAAGACAATAAGGGAAGATGTAATAAATCATCGCAGACAGTGTTGTTGCTGTTGTTGGAGGGGAGGTAGGGAGACCAGTGCTGAGGTAGAAACATAACAGTGAATTCTGATTTGCAAAGTCAGGTTTGGAATTCTGGCCAGTGATTTAGGAAATAATATTGGAGTTATTATTCCCTGTCCTTGCACATAGAGAATGTGACCCAGGTGGATCTAGGCTCACAAGGATACAATAACTGGTCTCTGAGGTTTAAAGACAATAGCTAAGATAATCTTGGAAAATATCTTTTAGGGAAACTTTCACATAAAGCCAATCAAATAGAAGACAGAAGACTTTCCACTCTTATCTTTTTCTATTAGCATTTAGTGAATAGAAATTTGTTGGATCAATGGAGACCCATCTTACTGAAACCTGTAGCAATGACTGTTAAGAAAGACAATTCAAAACGTAGGATTACAGTTTCTAGCCAATTTGAAAAGGCTAAGCTTTCAATGGTTTCGCCCATTTGTAATGTTAATATATACTGATGGCTCTGTAACTGTTCTCTGGACTCCTGGCAGGCATGGCTGTGGCAGCATGCTTGTCCATTTTCCCACTTTTGTCTGTTCTGTGATATTTCCTTGGACTTGGACAGACATGGCTCTAGCAGTATGCTTGTCCATTTTACCACTTCTGCCCTTTTGAATATATGCTGAATAAAACTTTCTTTTGCTTTACTAAACTTTATGATGTTTTTCCCCTACAATACCAGAAATCTAGAAATACAGCTGAGATGCAGTCAAGTAAGGATTAGAGGTAGAGATATGAAACAGGGCAATAAAAGAAAAGGACTACAGGTAATATGCAGAATGAAACACAAGAAGGCAGAAGTAAGAGGCTGTAAAAATGTCTGCATTAAAGTGGTGAGCAAAAGGGATGTAACAGAAATCAGAGGAAAATATAATGTCTTACTGAAACAGGGGGAGTTGAACTTAGGTCCAAAAAGACTAAACAGGACAAAAGCTAACTGATAAGCCTGTGGATTTTGTAATTATAAGATCATTTTAACTTCTAATAGGGCAATTTCTGTGAACTGGGTGGAAATCACTAGGTAAAGAAATGAGTGAGTCGTAAGAAAGTACATATAATGACTACAGAGCCACTCTTACAAGAAGTGTCAGAAATAAAACAGTAGTCTGAAGATATTACAAACTCCGGGAAGTCAGGAAAAGATTTTCTTTTTTAAGGTAAGACAATCTGATTCACTTATAAACAGAAAAAAAGAACCATAGAAAATAATAAAATAACTTTTTAAAAAATATTTTAAGACTAAGATAACTGATGAAAGAATCTCAAAGAGGCAAGAAAGAGAAAACAGAATAGGAACATTTTCCCTAAGTAAGGACAGTAAGTGTATGTATGGGTACAATCTTTTCCAATTTCCTTTTTATAAGACAGTCTTTTTTTGGTCTTTTATTTCACAAGTACTCCTGTTTTCATGAGAAAGCTTAGGAGTGCAGTTGATTTCTTTTTCTTGCGTTTGTAAAAAGAATGCACAAGGCAGTTGTTACCATGACTGCAGAAAACAAAACTCACACTGCTATTTATTTACTTAGGACCAGCACTATTCTACAAAATCCTAAAACTACAGGCACACAAAACATCCTAAATTTTCAAATATCCAAGAGCAACTGGCTTACCTGTTTTAATACTTCTAACCAATCATCACAAAAGAATACAGAAAGGGAAAAAAAATATGTTGTGTGACTCTGACTCATAGCAACCCTATATATGACAGACTAGAACTGCCCCATAGGGTTTCCTAGGCTGTAAATCTTTTTTTTTTTTTTTCAATTGTACTTTAGATGAAGGTTTACAGAACAAATAGTTTCTCATTAAACAGTTAGTGTACACATACCGTTTTATGACAATGGTTAACAACTCCATGACATGTCAACACTGTCCCTTCTTGACCCTGGGTTCCCTATTACCAGCTTTCCTGTCCCCACCTGCTTTCTAGTCCTCGTCCCTGGACTGTTGTGCCCCATTAGTCTTGTTTTGTTTTATGGGGCTGTCTAATCTTTGGCTGAAGGGTGAACCTCGGGAGTGACTTCATTATTAAGCTAAAAGGGTGTCTGGGGGCCATACTCTCAGGGTTTCTCCAATCTCTGTCAGACCAGTAAGTCTGGTCTTTTTTTGGGAGTTAGAATTTTGTTCTACATTTTTCTCCAGCTCTGTCCGGGACCCTCTGTTATGATCCCTGTCACAGCCGTCAGTGGTGGTAGCTGGGCACCATCTAGTTGTACTGGACTCAGTCTGGTGGAGGCTGTAGTAGTTGCGGTCCATTAGTCCTTTGGACTAATCTTTTGCTTGTAACTTTAGTTTTCTTCATTCTCCCTTGCTCCGGAAGGGGTGAGATAGGCTGTAAATCTTAACGGGAGGAGTTTGTCAGGTCTTTTCTCTCAGGGAGCAGCTGGTAGGTTCACACTGCTGACCTCTGAGTTAGCAACTGAGCGATTAACCACTGAGACACCAGGGCTTCTTGAAAAAATACACAGAAGTGAGCAATTTATTGAGGAGTTGTAGAAAGATAAAACCCATCTATAATAATTTTCTTTATAGAAGATAGATAATTTTTAAATGTGAAAATATTACATTACTTAAAACAAGAAAAAGACAATGTATGTTACTGAAAAATGTCAGACTTAGAAGTTGGGCAGAACCAGTTTTATACTGCAGGACTACCACTGTAATTCGGAAACTACTATCTACCTCCTAAGATTGTCAAGAGGATCAACTGAGGTAGTACAAGTAACAAATATCACATCTACAGCCTGGCAGTGGATACAGTCTCAAGCAAGTATACTTACTTGGCTTTGTGGGATTAATATAACTTCCTAAATTTATTAATTACCTACAAGGACTAATTCCTTACACAAACAAAATTTATTAAACACCTATTATTATTATGTCAGACGCTAGAGATAAATGATAATAAGACAGTCTCTGCCCTTCAAGGAAGTTAAAGCCTAACTCCTTCAATCAGTCAATAAAAGTATATAAAAATTTATGATACCCAGTGCTGAGAGTATCAGAGAGTCGGGTTGCTGTGCACCATCGAGTTGATTCCGACTCATAGCGACCCTATGGGACAGAATAGAACTGCCCAAAGGGTTTCCTAGGCTGAAATCTTTACAGGAGTAGATTGCCAGGTCTTTTCTCCCACAGAGCAGCTGGTGGATTCAAACTAAAGACCTTTCAGTTCACAGCTGAGCACTTTAACCACTGCACCACCAGGGCTTCTTGTCTACCAATTTAGAAAAAAAAACAAAAAACGTTGCTGTCGTGTTGATTCCAACTCATAGAGACCCTATAGGACAGAGTAGCACTGCCTCTTGGGTTTCCAAGGCTGTAATCTTTATGGAAGCAAACTGCCAAATCTTTCTCCTGTGGGGTAGCTGGTGGGTTGGAACCACCAACCTTTTGGTTAGCAGCCAAGTGCTTAACCACTGTGCCACCAGGGCTCTTTTGTCTACCAATAAGGAATAGTTAAATAAGTGATGGTGTATTAACATAATAAAATATTAGAAACCCATCAAAAAGAACTGATATGGCTGATTTTTAGAAGTAAATCGCTAGGCCTTTCTTCCAAGGTACCTCTGGATAGACTCAGTCAACTTTGCAGTTAGTAGCTGAGTGCATTAACCATTTACACTACTCGGGCACTCCAACCATATGTAGTAATTAGAAAATATACACAGAAAGAAATTTTTTAAAACATTTTTAAAGGAAAATAAAAGGGTAACCTGAAGTAGATTTGGAAAAGACTTCATGGAGGAGGTGGGGCCAAAAGTGAACCTTAACAGGTGTGATACAATTTAGAAGAGTAGAAAAAAAAAGAAATCCAAATAAAAACAGGAATGAATATATTCAGTGAAAGTTATTAAGGAGATTGATCTAATCAGAAAACTAGTACACAAAAGGGTCAACTATACCCAACAGAAAAAACCCAAACGCTTTCCTTAGGATGCAAACCTTGTGCTTGGTTTATCTGGGTACTAGACATGGAACTTCCTGATGTAAAATATTTAAATAAGTGAATTATTCACCCATACGACATAAACTCAAGATATACTACCATAATATAAGTCAGACAAGATTTTGAGCACAACTAAACAGTGGCATACTAGTTCATTTTTCTAAACATATCATGTCTAGTAATTCTTATACAGTGGTTTTATTTCCCTTCCTTACTATTAAGTGCTTTAGTAGTTCTCTTTATAGCTTAAAAAAGTAAATACTTTTGAAAGTATTTCTACACAGTACTCAGTAATTGTAATACAAAATGTCATTAATAGTAAATTTTTGAAAATCTGCGCCTGGAATACAATCAATATAGATCTATTACAAATTACTTCAGAAAATGAAAAGAAAAATTCAAATTTCAACTCTATTAGAAGTCATAAGGAAATTCATTTACACAAATTTTATAGCAGTTTACAAATGAAATTTACTTTTCTAAAACATTTTATGTTTGCAAAGTTTATCTTAAATTTACAAAATAAAAAATATATATATATGATTAAGGGTGAGAACAAAAACTATCATCTCTAATTATGAAAATCAAACTCCAAAACAGAAATGTTATTTCTCTCCACTCAAGCATGGAGCCCTGGTGGTGCAGTGGTTAACAGCTATGGTGAGCTATGGCTGCTAACCAAAAGGTCAGCAGTTCGAATCTACCAACCACTCCCTGGAAACTCTATGGGGCAGTTCTACTCCGACCTATAGGCTCACTATTAGCTAGAATCGATTTGACGACAATGGGTTTGTTTTTTTTTGGTTTTAGAGCCATTATATTCTCCACACTAGTCAAAGGCATTTAAGTTCATTTTTTTTTTAAATCAATTCCCACTGTAACTATTGCTTAAAAAACAAAAAGTAACAGTCAGCAACTGTTCATATTTACAAAAGGAAAATCTTTCTGAAATAAAACACCAAAAATAAACCAATGCATCTTATTTTAAATTAAGAAAAAGAAGGAAACAGGATTAGCAACACAATCAAAACTCTCCACTGGCTTTTACAATGTTAATAAGTACAATGAATAAAAACCAGCTGCCATTGAGTCGATTCTGACTCACAGCAATCCCATGTTACAGAGAAGAACTGTGTTCCACAGGGTTTTCATGGCTGTGCTCTTTCAGAAGCACATCAACAGACCTGTCTTCCGAGGCACCTATGGGTGGGTTAGTACCACCACTCTTTTGGTTAGTAGCTGTATACTTGATGGTTTGCGCCACCCCGGGACTCCTCACAATTAATAGTAAGTCTTAAAATTGTTTATTGCTACACAACACAATCCCTTATTTAATACCCTAAAGTTCCCAACAAAGCTGTCTAAACCAGAGTTAAAAGAAAAAAACTAAACCAACTGCCACTGAGTCAACTCCGACTCATGGCAGCCCCATGTGTTACAGAGTAGAACTGCTCCATAGGGTTTTCCCAGCTGTAATCTTAACGGAAACAGACCACCAGGCCTTTCCTCTGCATTATCGCTGGCTAGGTTCAAACTGCCAACCTTTAGGTCAGTACTCAAGCACAAACTGTTTGCACCACCTGGAATCTTTTAAATCAGGGTTAAAAACCCAATAATGTGGAGACGATTCCAACTCTCATAGAGAACCTAAAGGACAGAGTAGAAGTGCCCCACAGGGTTTCCAAGGCTGTAATCTTTAAGGAAGCAAACTGCCGCATCTTTCTCTCACGGAGCAGCTAGCAGATTCCAACCACCAATCTTTTGGTTAGCAGCTGAGCATTCAGCCACTGTACCACTAGGGCCCAATGAATCAGGGTTAGTTTCTCCTATTATATACTCTCACAGCACTTCTCCTTCATAACACAATTATTTATTTAATATCTGACTCTCCCTCTATAATGAAAGCTCCATGAGAAGAAACCCTGCTGGTCCTGTTCAGTATTGTATCCTCAGGTTTTAGCAAAGTGATTGACACATAGAAAGCTGCTCTTAATAAGTATTCGTGGATTTCATACGTGTACACGTGCCTGCATGAATCAACAATGAATTATCTTCTCTAACCCAAAAATGGTTTGATATCTCCTATATGGAACAAAGAAAAGTTAAGGGCAAGAGAGCACAATTTTTCTCTTATCAATATTATTACTGATCACAAAAGCAGCAGCAATATTTATAAAAAGTTTAATATGTGCCAGACATTATGCTAAGTGCTTGACATTATCATTAATCCTTACATTTCTAAGATACAAATATTGTTACAATCTCCATTTTACAGATAAGGAAACTATGACTTAGAAGAGTTCAGAAATACAATTTTCTCAAAGTCACAGCCAGGGCTCTCAAATTGGCCTTAGGCCAAAGCCCATCCTATTAATACAGTGGCCAGGTAATTTATCATCCAAAGACTGAAGTACAGAATAAAGGCACTAATAATAATGTTAGAACAGTTTATATTGTGATTGTGCCAGGCAAACCAGGACTGTCCTGGGCAAACCAGGACATACAGTCACGCTATTAACCACCATTCTCAGAAAACGAGGAAGAAAAGCTCTTCATTTCGAAGAAAATCATTCTGTTTTTTAACTATGTTAAATTCCCAGACTTCAGATCATTGTTGAAACAGAACTATAAAAGATGCTAAAACCCTTACATAAATTATTCTAGTTATGATTATTATAAACATGAAAACTTACACACTAATTATATTAACTAGTAAAATTCTGTAACACATGGGGTCGTCATGAGTCAGAATCAACTCAACACACAACATACACAAAACTCTTTAAACAGGGCTTTAAATAAACGGCAAAGAAGATATTAATCGAGTAAGTTTAATTTTCCTTCATTTCTCTGAAATTGCTTAGATTCCTACCAAAAAGAAAACACAATGGCTGACTTAAGGTGACTTCTACGTTTAAATCCAAAAACAGGTAGGTAACTAAACATCAGACCACTCTAATCATGCCCTCTCAAATACTCTAAACCCTGACCCAAAACCAAATCTTAGTGAAGTCACGAATCACATAATATGCAAGGAAATAGTCTGGTACATAAAAAGTAATTTCCTTCTAAACAGAGATTTCTCTCAAATCTCTACAATAATATACTACTTTTTTCCTTCATTAAAATTTCCACAAAAAGAGGTGTTAAAGACCTTGAAGACCCACTATTCACAACAGCCAAAAGGTGGAAACAACCAAATGCCCATGAACAGATGAATGGATAAACAAAATGTGGTACATACATACAATGGAACACTACTCAGCCAGTAGGAGAAATGAAGTCTTGATACATGCTACAGTATGGATGGAACTTGAAGACATTATGCTGAGCAAAATCAGCCAATCACAAAAGGACAAATATTGTATGACCTCATTTATATAAAAAGGGAAATATACAGAGAACAAAGCTTATTAGTGGTTACCAGGGGCAGGAGGGAGGGGGAAAAGGGAGGTTAACTGATTATTGTAACTGCTGTCAATAAGCTGTACACCTGTAAAAGTTGAACTGGCAAAAGCTGTGTGACAGATATATTTACAACAATGACAAAAAAAAAAGAGTAGCTGCTGTGGTTGCTTATGTATAACCAAACACCTCATGGAATTTGGTTCCTCGGTTTGGAAGTTTAGGGTCATAGTTTCATGGGACATCACAGTTCAGTTCTTCTGTTTTACCTCCTAGTTCACTGCATAATGCCTGGGTTCTTAAAAGCTTGCAAGCAGCCATCTAAAGCACAACAATTGGTCTCTATTCACCTGGAGCAAAGAGAAAAAAGGAGAGTAGGAATAAGAGGAGGACTTGCAATGTATGGCTAATTGTCTCCATGAACAACTGCCTCTTTTGCCGTGAGATCAGAAGAACTGGATGGTGCCTGTCTACCACTACTGAACATTTTGATCAAAGATTCCATAGAAGAATCCCGACCAAAAGGAAGAATATGTAGAACAGAATTTCAAATTCTTATGGAGTCCAGACTACTAGAGCCACGGAAGCTGGGTAAACCCCTGAAACTATCGCCCTGAGACAATCTTTAAACCTTAAACCAAAAACATCCTCTGAAGTCATCTTAAAACCAAACAATAATTTAACTTAACTATGTAAAAAAGATCTGCTGTGAGCATTATGCTCCTTTAAGAACCATCTATATGGAATCAAACTGACAACAGCAACTCAAAAGATTAGACAGGAACCTAAGGGAGCAGTGAGTTTATATTAATGAGGAAGGAACAACTCAGAAAAGGAGGGTGAGAATGGCTGCACAACTTGAAGAATGTGATCAGTATCACTAAATTGTACGTGTAGAAACTGCTGAATTGGTATATGTTTTGCTATGTATATTTTCAATAACAACAAAATAAATAAAATTTAGAAGGAAAAAAAGACCTTAAAGGCCTAAAAGGAGACAAGAATAGAAATAAACTTCAGATATAATGATTAGATTAAAACAACTAATTTTAGGGTACATCTGGCCATCTCCAAAATTCATATAGGAAGTGAATATGGAAACAGGAGGCCTAGAAGAGGAAACCCTGGTGGCATAGTGGTTAAGTGTTATAGCTGCTAACCAAAAGGTCAGCAGTTCGAATTCACCAGGCACTCCTTGGAAACTCTATGGGGCAGTTCTACTTTGTCCTATAGGGTTGCTATGAGTTGGAATCGATTCAATAACAAAATAAATAAAATTTAGAAGAAAAAAAAGAACTTAAAGGCAACAAGAATAGAGAATAAATTTCAGATATAATGATTAGAGAAAAATTAAGTTTAGGGTACTTCTGGCCATCTCCAAAACCCATATAGGAAGTGAATACGGAAACAGCAGCCTAGAAAACTGTTAAATCTACTGAATAAATGTAGATGAAGAGGCATTAGCTCTGAGGAGAGAACTAATACTTTTTCTAGCATGTATTATATATTTTATACATATTATGTAATATGGAAAAGATCCATATTTGTGCCCATTCCAAAGAAAAGTAATCAGACAGAACTTGCAATTATCAAACAATAACATTAATATCACGTTAGCAAAATTTTGCTGAAGATAACTGAAAAACTGCTACAGCCATACATTGACAGGGAACTGCCAAAGTTCAAGCTGGATTCAGAAGGAGACGTGGAATGTGGGCTATCACTGCTGATGTCAGATGGATCTTGGCTGAAAGCAGAGAACATCAGAAAGATGTTTACCTGCGTTTTGTTAACTATACAAAGGCATTTCACTGTGCAGATCATAACAAATTATGGATAACACTGCAAAGAATGGGAATTTCAGGACACTTAATTGTGCTCGTGCAGAACCTGTACATGCATCAAGAGGCTGTCGTTAGAACAGAACAAGGGGACACTGCATAGTTTAAAACTGGAAAAGGTGTGCAGCAGGATTCTATTCTTCCATCTTGTTTATTCAATCTATATGCTGAACAAATAATCCAAGAAGCTGGACTATAAGAAGAACGCAGCATCAGGATTGGAGGAATTCTCATTAACAACCTGAGATATGCAGATGACACAACCTTGCTTGCCCAAAGTGAAGACCACTTAAAACATTCGCTAATGAAAGTAAAAGACTATAGCCTTCAGTAAGGATTACACCTGAACATAAAGAAAATGAAAATCCTTACAATTTAACCAGTAAACATCTTGCTAGATGGTGATGAAATTCAACTTGTCAAAAATTTCATTCTTCTTTGACAACAATCAATGTCCATAGAAAAAGCAGTCAAGAAATCAAACAACCTATTGCTTTTGGCAAACCTGTGGCAAAAGACCTTTTTCAAGTGTTAAAAAGCAAAGATGTCACTTTGATTACGAAGGTGCACCTCATCCAACCCATGGTATTTTCAATCACCTATAAGCACACAAAAGCTGGACAATAAAAAAGACCAAATAAGAACTGATGCATTCAAACTGCGGGGCTGGCAAAGAAAATTGAATATATGATAGACTGCCAGAAGAAAAAAAAATCTGTCTTGGAGGAAGTATAGCCAGAATGCCCCTTAGAAGCAAGGATGGCAAGACTTTGTCTTGCTTACTTCGGACATATCATTAGGAGAGACCAATCACTGGAGAAAGGCAACATGCTTGGTAGAGGGCTAGAGGAAAAGCAGGAGACCCTTAATGAGATGGATTGACACAGTGGCTGCAACAACGGACTCACACATAACAAGGATAGTGAAGATGTTGCAGAATCGGGCAACATTTTGTTCTGTTATACACAAAATCACTGAGTCAGAGACAACTCCATAGCACCTAGCAACACATCAATTGTTCTTGTTAACTGCTATTGAGTCGGCCCCCACACAACTAGCCCACGTACAACAGAATGAAACACTGTGGTTCAGACCATTATGATCCATAGGGATGATTTTCAGAAGCAGATCACCAGGCCTTTCTTCCCTGTCTGTCTTAGTCTGGAAGCTCTGCTGAAACTGTTCAGCATCATAGGAACATAAAAGCCACCACTGATAGACAGGTGACGGCTGGCATGAGGTGCACTGGCCAGGAATCAAACCCTTATCTACCGCATGGAAGTCAAGAATTCTACCACTGAACCACCACCAACGTCATATATATACACATATATATATATCTGTTGCCATCAAGTTAATTCCAACTCATAGCGATCCTATAGGACAGAGCAAAATTGCTCCATAGGGTTTCCAAGGCTGCAATCTTTATAGAAGTAGACGGTCACATCTTTCTCCTGCGGAGGAGCAGCAGGTGGGTTTAAACCACCAAACTTTCGTTTAACCACTGTGCCACAAGGGCATATATATATATTATATTCCTCCCAACCTCCACCCCCACCCCCCTCTCCTCCACTAGACTTTAACAATTATAAGGCAAGGACTTCGTTTTGTTCTCCACTCCAAGCACTGTGCTAGATGCTGAGGATACAGACAGGCCAATGCATATGACATACAAAAGAGTACACTGCACCCTTCAGCCAAACCGTAGACAGGCCCATAAAATAAACAATAACCACCGAGAGGAACGAGGAACGTGCTCCTTAGAACAAACAATTATATAAGATCAAAAGGGCAACATTTGCATAAGCGCAAAGATGAGAAGGCAGGAAGGGGTACCAATTCAGGACAAAAGGAAACGGGAACCTAGGAAGAAAATGGGAGAAGTGCTGGCACATTGTGGGGAATGAAACCAATGTTATGGAATACTTGATGTACAAGCTATCGAACAGGAAACTAATTTGATCTGTAAACTTTCACCTAATGTGCAATAAAAAAATTTTTATGAGAGTACACTGCACAACTCCAGGGACTGCCATTCATATATAGTATGAATCCACCACTCATAAGTTTGTCGTACTGTGGTGGCTTGTGTGTTGCTATAATGCTGGAAGCTATGTCACTGGTATTTCAAATATCAGCAGGGTCATCTATGGTGGACAGGTTTCAGCGGAGCTTCAAGACTAAAGCAGACTAGAAAGAAAAGCCTGGTAATCTACTTCCGAAAATTAGTCAATGAAAACCCTATGGATCACAACAGAATATGTCCTACATAATACTGGATGATGAGCCCCTAAGTTGAAAAGCGCTCAAAATACACAGTGGCCACAACAATGGACTCAGGCATACCAACAATCATAAAGATAGTGCAGGACCAAGCAATGTTTCATTCTGTTGTACACTGGGTCACCATGAGTCAGAGCTAACAGAAACTAACAACAATAACATAGTGTGAACGGTGCCTACTTGACTTCTGCAAAGTGGAAACCTTAAAACAGTGAACCAAAGAGACAAAAATGCTTGCCCACACAGTGCTTACATTTTAGCATTCAAAAAAAACTTGCTGCTATTGACTAGATCTGGACTCACAGTGACCTTACAGGATAGAGTATAACTGCCCCAAAGGGTTTCCAAGGCTGTAATCTTTACAGAAGCATCCTCCTCCCACAGAGTGGCTGGTGGGTTCGAACCGCCGACCTTCCAGTTAGCAGTCAAGCACTTAACCACTGCACCACCAGGGCTACTCATTTTAGTACCCGTATCCATTGCCATCCAGTCAATTTCAACTCACAGTGACCCTACAGGACAGCGTAGAACTGCCCCACAGGGTTTCCAAGGAGCAACTGGTGGATTTTAACTGCCGACCTTTTGGTTAGCAGCCAAGCTCTTAACCACTGTACCACCAGGGCTCCATTTTAGTGTAGTAGCTGCTTAATAAATATTTATTGAATGAAAGAATAAGTGAACAAGGCAACAATTAAGCCTCCCCACCAAAAGCCAGGTTCTGGATTATCTCCAAATTCCTGTATGGCAAGATTAGAGAATACACTATTTAATGGTATCTGAAGCACCACTACTTCAGAGATACTAATTTGGTTCCCAGAACACAGACATAAACTAATAATGCTAGACATATTTAATTTACTAGTATGTATCTTCGTTATTAAGGAGCCCTGGTGGCGCAGTGGTTAAGCCTCAGCTGCTAACCGAAGGGTTGGCAATTCAAACCCACCAACCGCTTAGCAAGAGAAAGATGTGGCAACTGCTTCTCTAAAGATTACAGCCTTGGGAACACTATGGGGCAGTGTCCTATAGAGTTGCTATAAGTCGGAATCGACACAATGACACACAAAAACAACACTTTCATATATGGGAGTCCCTGGGTGGCACAAATGGTTAAGTGCTTGACTACTTGCCAAAAGGTTACCAGTTCAAGCCTACCCAGAGGCACCTTGGACAGGCCTGGCAATCTGCTTCTGAATGGTCACAGCCTTGAAAACCCTATGGAGTGCAATTCTACTGTGCACACACAGTGTCATCATAAGTCAGAATCAACTCAAAGGCAACCAACAACAACAATTTTCATACGTAACTATCATATGTCTACAAGAGCTTTAAATTCTGAAATTTTTTTTCACACATCTTAAGTTATCTAGTGCTGCTATAACAGAAATACCACAAATGGATGGCTTTAACGAACAGAAATTTATTCTCTCACAGTTTAGTAAGCTAGAAGTATAAATTCAGGGTGCCAGCTTTCTCTATCGGCTCTAGGGGAAGGTCCTTGTCATCAATCTTCCCGCGGTCTAGGAGCTTCTTAGACACAGGGACCCTGGGTCCAAAGGACGTGCTCTGATCCCAGTGCTGCTTTCTTAGTGGTATGAGGTCCCCCATCTCTCTGCTCACTTCTCTTTTATATCTCAAAAGAGACTGGCTTAAGACACACCCTAATCTTGTAGACTGAATCCTGCCTCATTAACATAACTGCCTCTAATCCTGTCTCATTACCATCATAGAGACAGGATTTACAACACATAGGAAAATCACATCAGACGACAAAATGGTGCACAATCACACAATACTGGGAGAATCATGGCCCAGCCAAGTTGACACATATTTTTGGGGGACACAATTCAATCTATGACAACACAGAAAATACTTATCTCCTTTATAGTTTCCCAGTGCATAAAAGAAAATGTATACACTAATATTTCAATATCACCAAGCCAATGAAAAGATGGCAGCACAAGTATACCTTTGTTGGCGACCACGAGGCACCAAACTTAGTGTCTTCATAAGGATGTTTCACCCAAGGACATCTTTAAATATTCCAAAACCAAACCGGTTACTGTCGAGTTGATTCTGACTCATATCGACCCTATAGCACAGAGCAGAACTCCCCCATAGGGTTTCCAAGGAGCGGCTGGTGGATTCAAACTGCTGACTTTTTGGTTAGCAGCCGAGCTCTTAACCACTGCAACACCAGGGCTCCTTTAAAATATTAGGAAGCAAAAACATTCCAGTAATAATCTCTACACAATAGGTAGGCCTGCTCCTTTCCCTACACCTCTACACCCACCTGCCCCCCAACCCCCTACCCCCGTGAAATCAGGCAGCAAGCTATTACCAAAAACCAATGTCCTGTATTTTATATTCCTACAGGCTACTGTTCCCACTTTGGTTCCAATACAATCCTAGACAGCACAACTCCAGACAGTTAAGTCTATATACATACTATTTCCTGACTGTGTAAAAGCTGCCTTCTTCACTTTTTCAGATATTGGTGGAAACTACTGACTGAACAGCATCCAAGAGTAGTGAAGCAAAGAAATACAGATGAGACAATAGGATATACAAGTGGAGAAGACAAAACTAGATTTAATTATTACCCCTACTACTTACTACCCATTTTGCCTTCTATAAGCCATTTAACCTCCTTGGCAACTCAATTTCCTCAGCTGTAAAATGAGGGTACCATCACCTGTTTTATAGGGTTGTTGCAGGGATTAAATGAGACAGCATTAGACAACACCTGGCACGTGAAATGCTAAACCTTAGTTTACTCCTCTCCTTATTAGGCTACCATCAAATGGGCAGAAGGACAAAATGCAACAACTAAATATAGCAAAGGTGAAGGCTGGTAATATGAAAATAATTTAAAATGAGAAGGCATACTTTCAATTCATTCAAAAAATACTAATTGAGTACTATATCTGGCAGGCACTGTTGTAGGCACTCTGGATACAGCTGTGAATAAGACGTCTTTAAAAAATATCAAAATAAGCAGTTCCATCAAAACATTCACTGAATAAAGTATTAGAACCCTTTTCACACTGAATATATCATTCAGTTGGCACCTACCTTGAACTGATGTATTTTATTAATAATTTTTCAGATGCATACCGTGTATGTATGTATAGCCCTAAAGGTGAGGACTGTGTTTTATTTATCCTCAAGTCTCAAAGTTGTAGCACCATAATTTTCACAAATAATTTCACAAATGAATCAGTGCCTCAATATGTTATTCATTCATTCATTTAACAGATATTTATTAAGTACCTTCTATGTGTCAGACACTGTGCTAAGCACTGGCAATACAGCAGTTAGCGGGAAAAAGACATAGTGCCAGCCCTCATGGAGCTTATAGCCTACTCCAACAGAAGAGCCTGGGGGAGAAAGGTATACATTATACCTCCAGATAAAACTACAATAACAATCCAAAAATAAAAAAAGATTTAATACCAAAATACTGATAATTCAAAAGGATCTGAAGTTTATGATCTGACAGCAACACATACTCAAAGTACCTAAAAGCTAATACAAAGTTTCTAAAAGTTGAAGTCTCTTAACTTTAATGTAGAGGTCTTTTCTATCGTTTAATGTAAGCCACATACAATCCTTAGCTCTTTAAAAGGTCTAGCTTACATTCAAATAAAGTTAACACATTTTACCTGTGGTTTTTTTCCCTCTAACTTTGTACTTCCATAGAGCTTTTTGTCCAAAAACCCCCAAATGCTTTTTACTCAGCAAGGCATTTTTCACAAAGTCTCCCTGGAGGGAGTAAGAGAAATACACAATATTCCTATTACAAGGGGAAAAACCCAAATGCCAAGAAATCAACTCAGTAAGGCACAGAAATGAAACTTCATTGTGTTTGTCCAAAAAGAAATGCCAAACATACAATTTAAAGGAATATATACATCACTTTTCTACGACAGACTGGGTCTTAGAGACAGGGTCTCTCTCCTCTTAGTGCAGACACTGATGGGGCACCTTGGTTCTCAGAACAAGTGGTACTCCTGTTACCTATCCAGCAGGTTTCCAGAGGTTATGGGTCTATCTATAATTAGGTATCTAGGAAACATGCAATCAAGGACCTATCAAAGGGCTGGTTAAAAAAGAACACTATGGTGGATTGAGCACATGCATTTACCTTCTCTTCCACTGCAAATCTCATAAAAAGATATACCTTAAAAAGCAGAGAAACATAACAGCACAGGGAGATAAGAAGGGGGAAAAAAAGAATACTAGTCAGGGAAAATGATTTAAAGAACTAATATGTATCCAATTCTACAGGAGTTATAAGCTTCATCCACAGCTAATAAACTGAAAGTTTGTATATTTGGACTACAGAAATGGCAAGTAACTGAATTCATAAAGTTGCATTTTCAGTTGCCACCAGAGATAATCCTATGAACTCCACCTCTGCTTCTGGTTCAAAATTGTGACAGAAGACATTGTTTCCCACATTACTCAAGATCTTCTATACTGTGCTCCAAGTGAGAAATATTTCTGAATTTGATAGAAAAAATTGCTCTACTCTGAGGAATCTGTATTCTTCCCTACTCATCTGAGAGTGAGGCATGTTATAACCTTTCCCTCAGACTTCTTTTCCATGATTCACCCTCAATTTTTACCACTGTGCTTGTGTTATGTTGCCAAATATCATATGAGTGATAGAAAATGAGGATCACAAATTGATAAAAGAGCATATTACAGAAAGACCCAGGATTTTTTAATTAAAATTAAATAATATAACACTTTACCTATAAAGTTACTCAAAGTATTTATTTTGATCTTCACAACCAGGATACAAATTCTAAAAGAATCAGTGACCACGTCAAAAAGTCCAAAAGCTAGTGACAAAGCCAGGAGTACCCACAAACAAACCTAACAAAGAGAGGTAGGAAAGAGTTGAAATAGTTTTCAAAGATTGTTTCTAGTTCTGTGAGTATAGTATTAGTTTGCTTGCTGAGATGGCACTTAGGTAGAGCAAATAAATGCTAATTAATTACTGATGGCCAGATTAACAGAGGTCAAGCTTTATGCATACTAAAAACAAAAAAAAACCCTATGGTATATAGGAGTAACTACAACTAACTGCATAGCACTGCAATTCAACTTGACACTAAAAGTGTGGGCACAAGAAAATAATTCCAATAACCCGCAAAATGTATCCTATGTTTATCCCCCATCATACACATACACTACTTGGGGAAAAGGTAAAACTATAGGAATAGTTCTTAGTGCTATGGCTTTTTAGAGTAAATCAAATGTCTCTACACACAGTGAAGGAAATAATCTAAAAAGAGTCAGAGGGGAAGGAAGGAAAAATTAGCATTAAGGCTTAGGTGAACAACAGCACAAAAGTGAAAAAGGGAAAATTCCTCAATTACATATCCTACAAAGAGGAATGCATTTCTTCCTACAAAAATTAGAGTTTCCTAAAGCAACAGCATGAGCAACCCCTTTTTCCATCAAATAAGACTTTACAGGCACTAGCAAATGTCTATTACAGACCTCATTGCCATGCAGGGTGCTTTACGCGAACCAAGTACTAAACTCCTGTGACATAAAACCAACTTCAGAGGAAAAGCTTACCAGACTCAAATCAACCCACTTCAGAAAGATACAACAAAGGAATATACAGTCTGCATCACAAATATATAGCCCAAAAATGTAACAAGTTCAGTAGAACTACAATTTATCCTAAAAGACCAATCACTACATACGATTAGCAAATCTCTAAAATCTCTGAGAAAGCAATTAGATCACTGCATCATCTACTAGCGCCAGAGGCAAATCTTAAAAACTGAAAAACAAATATTTCCACATAAATCTTCATTAGCCTGTTATTATGGTCTTAAAACATTTTAAAGGGATCCTTAAAACACAGTTTCATCAGCATCCTTCTAGAAAGAGCTCTAATATCTTTCAGTCTTCTAGCAATTTAAAAGCTGCGAAATGTTCATTTCTACATTATTGATCCTTGCCTTTTAACATCCCCATAACAGCTGCTTGACAAATTACCTCACCTTATTCCTCAGGGGTAAGGACAGAATGATATCCATGAATTCGAAAATGAGACCACAAACTGATCAGTGACAGATGAGCTAACTGCTTTCGATGAGTTAGATGCTGCTCTGATAGACTGGACTGTCATGGCATGATATAATTACATGCTTATACTCTAAATATTATATTTGTACGTAAGTGTAGAGGGCAGAACTTTTCTTAAATTTACCTTTATTTTAAATTTAATTAATTTACCTTTATTTTAAATTTGATAAGATAGCTTTAGGAAGTCAGGAAGCTTCTACATCTTTGCAATCCTTTCTACAGAAAGCTGAGTCTTCAGAATACTTATGTTGAATAGTTTGCACAACTTTCAGACTTAGCTTTCTTTATTTCAACCTAAGAGATCGGTAAGCCCCAAAATATTCTATTATACTGAGTTTTTGAAATATTTTCCAGATTTTTAGCAAGATAAAGGCCAAAAATATCTTCAAAGATACAATAAATATATTTCAGAGTAATACAGTAAAATGTTTCTGTTGTATTTCCCTAGATTCATTCTGATTGGTGTTAGAACAGTCTACAGAACACAAAGAGAAAAACTACATGCAAACAGCAAACTTGTAGACCTTATAGAACATAAAAAATTGCTTTCTCCCATAAGAATAACAAAATGGTGTGGATTTAAAGAAGCTTTTAGATGAACAGCATTTCCTAGCCAAATCACTCTCGGTAAGTTAGCCTCCTTCTAGAAAGAAACAAGACTCTTCTGAATTCCAGACCAATCTCATAGTAACACTTGTCAATTTCTTTAAAGTGATCATCCAGCTTACGTTTAACACTGTGGGTAATAAAATTTCAAGATCTTCCCACCACTTTAAAAAAAAAAAAAAAAAAAAACCACGCACACACTTCTTCAAATATCACTTTTGCAACTGTGTGACAACGGAAGTGTTAATTCACCTTTTGTAAACTAATCCCACAACAAAATGTAGACATCCAAGCAGCCATACAATTTTGGGATGATTATACCTACTGTCCAAAACATTCCACATGTTTCTTTCATGCCCCCTTTGTGACCTGAAAGCTTGTTAGCTGGCTGGATCTCCAGCACTGAAGCTACAATATCACGTTTGATCTCTCCTGCATGGAGAGGCGACAGAGTTGATTTTGTTTTTAAAGTTGGTGTCACAGCAACTACAAACTTTTTTCAGCATCCCTGCCTGGCTGCCAACTGGAGCTCTCTGTTCACTTCCTCACCAACTTGAACCACCCCCAAACAGTTTGAGAGTAAGCTGAAGTTAGACACTGACAAGAGCTGACACACTTTTACGAAGGGTTTGACACCACAGAAAACTTTCACTTCTCCTCTCCAGCCGTTCCACCCAGGGACTCCGGCCCTTCGCCCTTGCTCCCCGAGAATTCCCCTCTGAAGCAGGACAAGGACACGGAAAGCGGACGGTTCTAATGCCCCCGCAAAGGTCCCCCAAAGCCCTCTCCTCCTGGACTCAAGTTCTGTTCTTTACACAAAAGAGCCGGGCCAACAAAACTGTCGCGGCCGTTTCTAGCCCGGTGCCACCCTCCACCGCACCGGCAGATCGCGTCTCCAGCCGCCCGAGCGGTCTCCACTGGAGCTTTCCTGCCCCCAACCTGGCCAAACAAAGCGCCGGCTGCCGGGCCAAGACTTCCAAGCCTCCGGACATGGGCTGCCGCGTTCTTACCCTGGCCTCGTCCAGAGCGACGCCACCGCTTCCCCCGGCCTTGGTGGCAGGGCAGCTGGCAGCGCGGGTCTTGGAGGAGCGGGTCCGAGAGGAGATGAAATGGCTGCTGCCTCCGGTTGCCCCAGGCTCTGCTCCGGCCCCAGGCCCAGGCCCAGGCCCAGGCGACTTGGACCCAAGAAGGCGCAGAGAGCTCTTGCGGGTGTTCACCATGGTCCGGCCGGGGAGACGGGACCCACACCGCGGCTGCCGCGCCCAGGAGAGGCGAGTAAGGCCGGTCCGCCGGCCGGGCAGTCACGGCCAGTGGAGCTGAGCCGGGCCGGGAGAGACGAGCCGGCCCGGACTCTGCGAAGCGCGGACGAGGGCAGGCGAGAGTAGGATAGAGGAAAGGAAGTCGGCGTAAGAAAGCAGAAAGCGACAGGCGGGAGTGATGCTCCGGGCCGACACACAGTCCCTCCGCCGGCTTCGCCCTCCTCAGCGAGAGCTGAGCGGAGCCGCCATTTCTGCGCCTTTCTCTCTCGTTCTAGCTCTCTCGCTCCGTGCGTCAGGGCTCAAGCGCCGCAGGGCCGGCGCGACCGCTTCCGGCTGTGGCCGCTGTGGGGCGCTGCAAGGCCGGTCAGCCCTTCCCTTCCCGGTTTCTCCCTCCTCTACCCGAGCCTTCGCCTCCCAGTAGGCCCCGCCCAGTGGCGCGGCGTCAACTCTCGGCTGCGAGAGAAGAGACGCTCTGGGCTCTGTCATCTCTATGGTTTCCTGGTCTCGCCAGCAATAAAGGCAGTGCTGGGGGTGTGGGGCGGGGGTAGAGCTGACAGCGCAAGCTTGGGAGTAATTGATCCTGAACCACTTCATACCTTCGGAGACCCGAGTACCTCAGACACTCTCACCATCACCCTAGGTGACCTGGATTGGGTAAGGAATGAGCAGCAAAGGCGGACGAGGAAGGGGTGTCCTGGGAACGGTGATAACGAGGGCGCAGTCAAGTGAATTGGAATCCCAGAGCTACCCCAAGGCAAGATACTAAACTTGAGTCGCACTTTGCGAAAATAACTGTGATAAAATACATATGCAGTGTCTGGCACAGAGTAGCTTTAAAACACACACACGCTAGAACCCTTCGCTTTACACACACACACACACACGCTAGAACCCTCCGCTTTACACACACACACACACACACACACACACACACACACACACACACACACACACACACACACACACACGCTAGAACCCTCCGCCTTTAGAGAAAGCAAGACAGGGTCGTTTCCTATAACGTTAGCCAAGGTGGAGCCACAAAGAATTCTTAGTCTTGTTTATCAGTGCCCACCGCCTGTCTGCTGAACCCAAAGATATAAAATTCGTGATTTAACTTTCAAAGAAAAAAATTTAAGGCAGATAATTAATATTAAAAGTTCGGCTGTAAAGTAGGGATTATGTTCATTTCAAAAATTCACGGTACGGAAGAGGTAGAGAGCCTACCATTGGGCAGAAATTGTTGCTCTTTTCTACACAAAGGAAAACAAGACTCCAGAAAAGTTCTGTAAAAATCACCAAGTGGCATCAAAATGATGGCATTCATGCCATCCAAACTCTTAATCATTTAACAGAACTGCATGTAGCACTGGGTATGGAGATACAGTTTTTCTGTTTCGGAAAACTGTACTGATTCCAGGAAGCAACAAATCCTTTTTACGCTAGTTTGTGTATCACACTCCTCCCCAGGACACTTCACCCACCACTTAAAACTAGCCTTTTAATGTGTGTGGAGACCTCAGATTGAACTTGAACGTAGGCCTGGGCTTTCCTGAATCAGTTAGCTATGACATTATTGAACAAAACCTTTTCATTTCCTGCAGAAAGAGGCTGGTTTTAAGTAGTGTGAAGTGTCCAGGGAGATGTGTGGTATTCAGATTAGCTGACAAAGGATTTGTGTGCTTTCATCCTTTGTTTTGTTTTTGTTTTTGTAGTCCTAAATTGGAGAGGAAAGATTACAATTTGGGTTATACCATTTACTATCAACAAATGTTTACCCCAAACCCAACTAGTATTAGGTACACTGCCAGGCTCACATATGTGGAGATTTAAAAACAGTAATAACAACATAGTTCTGGCCCTCAAGGAGCTCAGAGACAAATAGGGAGTGAGGGACAGGCAAGGAACTACTGAGCTGCAATACAATGTGATAAGAAAGAATGAGGCACAGATGCCTAATACAAGCAGGGTGTTAGGGAAACCTTGTGAGTAGTAATTACCCTTCAGATGCTTGTTAAGCCACAAACAAGGTAGAAAGGCAACATGGACAAAAGAAAGTTTGAAAAAGATTTGGAAGAGTTGCCTGTTTCCCATAGAAACTAGTGAAAATAACTAAAAAGTCTTAATAGAACATTCTTTTTAACATTGTTTAAAACTACATCCATGAGCCGGCAAGATAGTGAGTGACAGCAAGAATTCAGACACGTAAGCAAAGCTCTAAAAACAGCTTTCAATTTCAATGCATTTGCTCAAACCCAGTAGATTAGACCTTCTATTTTCTCTGCTTCAGGAGATGCAACAGCAGACAAAGTCTAGAACCTGCTCCAAGAATGAGTCTAACAGAATCACCCTGCAAAATCCTGGTACCAAAAGGATTCACCCTAAGTGTAAGGGTGAATTAGAAGTAAACCCAACCTTTCCATCACTCATCCCCAGGGGACGGCAAGGAAAACTGCCTTTCCCAAAATTGACACTAAGAATGAGGGATAAAATATATATCCCTTGAAAATTCAAAACAACAGACTGGTCCTCCATCATACTTACAGCCTGAATTCACCAAATCTTATAGGTATGGAGACTCTCAGAATAATAATTTAGACTAAATACACTTGAGTCAAAAGTGGTCCTAAAAAAAAGTAAAAGCAAACATAAATCCGCTCTGAAAGAATGAACCTTCAACAGGGGGTGCAAAAAAAATAAAGTCTTATGAATATGACTCACAGTAAAAAATTCACAAAACACACAAAAAAAAGTTATGTAAAACAGCAAGCAAAAAGAATAGACATCAGAATAAAAACCAGTTGCCATCTAGTCAATTCTGACTCATAGTCACCCTATACGGCAGAGAACGGCCCATAGGGTTTCCAAGGCTCTAAGTCTTTACTGAGGCAGACTGCCGCATCTTTCTCCCGAGGAGCTAGGAGCAGCTGGTTGGTTCAAACCTCTGACCTTTCGGTTAACAGCTGAGTGCTTAACCACTGCGCCACAGAGGCTCCTGACATCAGATTAAGACTCACAAAAATCTATATTCAGATACATAAAACAAGTGTTTAGATATTAAAGAAATGAAACATTAGAAAATATTAATAAGCAAAAGCTTATAAAAATGACAAACAAATTTAAAAGGATGACATAGGACTTACAAAAATGAGTTCTTGGACATAACACGAAAAACACAATCCATAAAAGAAAAAAATTGATAAATTGGACATCATCAAAATTTAAAACGTTTGTTCTGTGAAGGACGCACTTATGATGATGAAAACAGAAGGTATAGATTGACAAAAAATATTTGCAAACCACATATTTCATAAACGACTCATCTGGAATATATAAAGAACTCTCAAAATTCAACATTAAAAAAACAATCCAATTAAAAAATGGGCAAAAGACATGAAGAGACATTTCACCAAAGGGGATGTGTGGATGGCAAATAAGGCACCTGAAAAGATACTCAACCTCACTAGCCTTTAGGGAAATGCGAATGACTGCCATGAGGAGATATCACTACTCACCTATTGTTGTTGTTGTGTGCCTATTAGAACAACTGAAATAAAAAATAGTGACAATACCAAATGCTGGCAAAGAGGCAAAGTAACTAAATCACTCATACATTGCTGGAGGAAATGTAAAGCTGTACAACCACTCTGAAAAATAGTTTGGCAGTTTCTTAAAAAAAAAAAAATACTAAACATACACCCAGTAATTGCACTTCTGGGCATCTGTTCCAGAGAAATCAAAACTATATTCACACAAAAACCTGTAGACTACAGTTTATACCAGTTTATTTGTAATGGCCAAAATGAGAAACAACAAAATGTCCCTCAATAGGTAAATTGTTAAACAAACTGTAGTACATCCATACAATGGAATACTAAACAATAAAAAGGAATGAACTATTGAAACATGTAAAGACTTGTATGGATCTCAAGGGCATTATGCTGAGGGAAAAAAGCCAACCTCAGAAGGTCACATACTGCATGGTTTCATGTGTATAACACTCTTATAACAAGTTCGAAATGACAAAATTATAGACATGGTAAAGATTAGCGGTTGCCAGGGGTTGGGGATGGTGGGAAGTGGGAGAGTGAAACTATAAAAGATTAACACAAGAGAAAGTGTTGTGGTCATGGAATAGTTTTATATCTTGATTGTGGTGGTGGTTACATAAATCTGCATATGTGATAAAAAGGCATAGAACTATACAGACACATAGTACCAATGTCAAATCCCTGGTTATAACATTATGATTACTGGGGGAAACTGGGTGAAGTGTACACGGGACCTCTGGCTACTATCTTTGCAACTACCTATGAATATGTAATTATTTCAAAATTTAAATTGTAAAACAAAAACTAAATGGAATTTGAAACAAATGGAATGTGTGAACCATGTTTCAATCTGGTTTTATGCAAACAAACTGAAAAGATGGTTATGACAGGTCAATGGAACAAAAGATAGACTGAAGAAATAGACCCCAAATATATATGGTCAATTAACTTTTTACTAACTTGCAAAAGCAATTCAGTGGAGAAAGGAAGTCTATTCAATAAATGGTGCTGGAAAAATTAAATATTTATATGCAAAAAAATGAACTTTTACATATATCTTTTACCTTATATAAAAATTAACCCAAAATAGGTAATAGACCTAAGTGTATGATCGAAAACAGGGAAACTTTAAGAAGAAAACGTAGGAGAAATTCTTTGTGACTTTAGATTAGACAAAGATTTCTTAGATAAGAAACAAAAAGCATGAGCAATAAAATTAAAAAGTTAATAAATTGAGCTTCATCATATTTTGGAAGTTCTACTCTTCAGAAGATAATGTTTAAAGAATGAAAAGGTAAGTTATAGATTGGGAGAAAATATTTGCAAAGCATATATCTGATAGAGAACTTGTATCCAGGATATATAAATAACTCTCAAAACTCAGTGATAAGAAAACACGCACCTTAGTGAAAAAAAGGGCAAAACATACACTTCACCAAAGAAGACATACATGTGGCAAATAAGCACAGGAAAAGAAATGCAACATAATTAGTAATTACAGAAACGTAAATTAAAACCTCCACATACTTATAAGAATGGCCCAAATTAAAAAGACTGACCATACCAAGTGTCAAAGATTTGGAGCAACTGGAACTCTCATACACAGCTGGTAGAAAGATACAATGGTACAACCACTTTGGGAAACAGATTGGCAGTTTCTTAAAGAGTTAAACATACACCTACCATATTATCCAGCCATTCCACTCCTAGAATTTTAACAAAGAAAAATAAAAGCATTTGTCCACACAAACATTTATACATGAATGTTCATAGCAGCTATATTTGTAATTGCCAAAAACTTGAAGCAACCCAGGTGTTCATCAATAGGCAAATAGACAAAGTGTGATATATCCATACCATAAAATACCATTCAAAAATATAAAGGAATGAACTATTAGTATACACAGCAACTTGAATGAATATCAAAATAATTATGCTGAATGAAAGAAGTCAGACCAAAAAATACATATTGCATGATTGAACATATATAAAAATCTACAAAATACAAATTAAAGTATATGACAGAAGGAGATCAATGTTTGCCTGAGGGTGGAGAGGGAGAAAAGAAGTAAGAGGGAGGGATTAGGAGGGGCAAGAGGACATTTTGCAACTGTATGGGTATTTTCATGAGTGTATATATGTAAAAATGTATCCAATTACGCAGTTTAAATACATGCAGCTTATTGTATGTCAATTGTACCTCAATAAAGCTAATTTACAAGGATGGGAGCATATTGAAAGGAAATGGGAACCACAATGAAAGAGCAGCCAATGGCTAAAGCTAGAATACTTTGAGCAACAAAAAATAATAATAGTATTGTACCGTAACCCATAAAATTAAAAAGAATAATTCATGAGTCCATACTGATATAAAAAGATAATTGAATATATAAATAAATATGGAGAATGATCACCCATCTTAACAGTAGAAATCCAAGTAACAAATGTAGAAGAAAATAGAAAAATCACCGTTAGGTAACACTACAATGATAATAATTTCAGGCAAGATCCGTGGATGATTGCATAGTCTCCCCCATAAGAGATTTATTAATTACAACGAAAAAAAATAGTAACTTTCCACTGGAGAAACTTAGCAGAAAGCAACTTAACCAAGTGATCTAAGTTACATCATCAGTCATAAGGCCTAGCAACATCATGTACCACATGATATTAGGCATTCAGAATGACACAATACCATTTCTGTGGTATTCCTTCCAAAAATGCAAAACCTCAAAGTAATTATGAGAAAACATCAGATAAATCCAAATTGAGAGACTTTCTACGAAATAAATGAAAGGTATTTTTCAAAACTATCAAGGTCATGAAAGACAAGGAAAGACTGAGGAGTTTAAAAGATTGCAGGACAATAAGAATACATAAGATTTTAAATGCCGCGTGAGACCCTGATTTAGATTCTGGATAAAAAATAAATCAATGAGTGTAAAACCTGGTGAAATTTAAATTGTCTTTAATTAAGAGTACTTGATCATTTTTCACTTCCTGGATTTCATGATTCTACTATGATTAAGTAAGGTTAACAGCAGAGGAAGCTGAGTGAAGGGTATACGGGAGCTCTATACCATTTTTGCAAATTTTCTGAAGTCTAAATTTACTTCAAATTGTTAGGATCCCTCAAGTTGATTCAGACTCATAGTGACTCCATGTGACAGACTTACCGGCCTGACAGACTGGAGGAACCCCTGAGACTATGGCTCCCGGACACCCTGCTGACTCAAAACTGAAGCCACTCCCAAAGCCCACTTTTCAGACAAAGATTAGACAGGCCTATAAAACAAACGATAACACACATGAGGAACGTGCTTCTTAGTTCAATCAAGTATATGAGACCAAATGGGCAACACCTGCTGAAAAGCAAAGACAAGAAGGCAGAAGGGACAGGAACACAGGAAGAATGGACATGGGGAACCCAGGGTTGAAAGGGAAAGGGGGAGAGTGCTGACACAATGCGGTGATTGCAACAAATGTGACAAAAAAATTTGTGTATAAATTTTCGACTGAGAAACTAATTTGTGCTGTAAACTTTCACCTAAAGTACAATAAAAATTTTTAAAAAGAAAGAGAGATACAGAGAGAGAAGACAGAAATTATTATTATCAGTAACAAAAGAAGGAAGAACACTTGATATCCACAGACATTAAAAAGGATAATTAGAGAATAGTATAAATATCTTTATGTCAATAAATTTGATAACAAAGATGAAAAGGGAAAATTCTATAAAACACACATACATACAACTTTAAAACAAACTGAAGAAAAACATAAAAGCCAAATGACCCAGTTTAATATAGATTTTTCGTAAAATGCTGTCGACCCAGTTTTGTGGCCCTAGCCTCAAACTGACTGGTGCCCTTCTTCAACAGCTGATCAGGTCCACACTCCAACCATTCTACCTCCCTTATTGAGCTCTCACACTCTGGGGTCACTATGCACCCACCCTGATCAACTAGGGCCAGGTACCAAACAACTAGGGACAGCCCCTAAACCCCAGAGGCTACAGAATTATTAAAAATATCCAATCCCCAGGAAGCCTGTGAAACCTGGTAACCCCACCCCACTTGCTATACATAAACCATCTCCTGCAACTCCATCTCACTGATACTCTGTCCCTAGCTGCAATCCCCTGTGGGGTCCAGCTTGGTAACTTTCTCTCATTTGAAGCTGTAAGTAACAATGAATAAGCCTTTCATCTCTCCCAGTGTCTTCGTGTTGTTTCCTGCCATCCAAAGAGCCTATAATCATACCTAAGAGCATATGATAGTAAAACACCTATAGTTCACCCTGTAATTCAAAGGAAATGAATTCATAAAACCATTGCACAAAGAAAACAAAGATTAGTGAAGACTACCTTCACTAGTAAATTCTATCAAATTTTTAAGGGCAAAATAATACCGAGTCTACAAAAACTCTTTCAGAAAATAGAGGTCGAGCAACATTTCCCATCTAATTTTATTAAGTTTGAAATATACTGGCACCAAAACCAGATGGTGGCTTTACAAGAAAGGAAGTAATACACCAATATTCCAAGAATACAAAGTTGGTTTAACGTCTGAGAATTAATCAGTATAATAACCATATTTTAAAGATGTATTAAATATTATCACATCAATAGATGCAGAGAAATTCAACGCTAATTTATGATAAAATCAGCAAACTAGAAATAAAATGGAACGTCCATGATATATGTATGATTACATCATACATCTAAAAATTTGCCATTGTGTCAATTCGAATTCATGGTAACTCCATGTGTTATAAAAGAGAACTGTTCCATAGGGTTTTCTTGGCTGTAATCTTTACAGAAGCAGATTGACGTAATTGTGAACTAAATGTGAGAATGACAGCAGACTTCCCATCAGAAGTTGTGTAGGCCAAAAAAAAAAAAAAAATGGAATTCCATTAACGTGTTGTCTTAGTCATCTAGTGCTGCCATAACAGAAATACCACAAGTGGATGGTTTTAAAGAAGAGAAGTTTATTTCCTTACAGTAAAGTAGCCTAAAAGTCCAAATTCAGTGTGTCAGCTCCAGGAGCAAGCTTTCTCTCTCTCAGCCTTCTCATCAGTGTTCCCCCAGTATAGGAGTTTTTTGGCGCAGGGACCCCGGTCCAAAGGACGCACTCTGCTCCCAGCACTGCTTTCTTGATGGTATGAGGTCCCCCGTCTCACTGCTCACTTCTGTCTTTTATATCTCAAGAGATTGCCTCAGGACACAATCCAGTCTTGTAGATCAGGTCCTGCCTTACTAACACAACTGCCACCCATCCTCCCTCATTAACATCATAGAGGCAGGTTTACAACATACAGGAAAATCACACAGTACCGGGAATCATGGCCTAGCCAAACTGATACACACATTTTTTGGGGGACATAATTCAAACTATGACACGTGCTGAATGAAAAAAAAAGTTACATGAACCTAGAATTCGATGAACACCAAAAATATCCTTCAAAAAGAACAGTACAGACCTTGGTTGCTAAATACTGTTTTTCAATTAAAAAAAACAGAGCTCCCAGAGAAGTGGCTGATTTTAGGGCCAGGGCAAGAAAAATGCAAGATGAGTATAGAGTACCTTGCAGTACCAGAAAGTAAGACCATGATCAAAAAATAAAAGGAAGGTAGCATGTCAAAGGAACATAGACCCCAACCTGAAAAAACTTCCAGTTGCCAAAGCTGGAACAACTTTAGCAACAAAATAAATATGATGAAAGGAAATGATTGATTGCTTTGGCAGCAAATATACTAAAATTGGAACAATATAGAGAAGATTAGCATGGACCCTGTGCAAAGATGACACACAAATTCATAAAGCCTTCATGTATTTCATGATCTTGTATACAGAAAAGTCTTAAGGAATCCATAAAAAAACTATTAAACGAATAAACAAGTTAAGCAAGTTTTCAACGTACAAGATCAATATACAAAAATCAATTGTATTTCTATACACAAACGATGAACAATCCAAAAAGGAAATTAAGAAGTAAATTCCATTTACAATAGCATCAAAAAGAATAAAATACTTAGGAATAAATTTAACAAAAGAAGTGCGAGACTCATGCACTATAAACTCAAAACACCATTAAAAGAAACTAAAGAAGACCTAAATAAATGAAAAGATATCCATGTTCATGAACTGGAAGACTAATATTGTTAAGATGACATTACTCTCCAAATTGGTCAACAGAGTCAATGCAATTCCTATAAAAATCACAGCTGACTTCTTTGTAGAAATTGACAAACTAATCCTCAAATTCTTAAGGAAATGCAAGGGACTCAGAATAGCCAAAACTTGAAAAAGAAGGACAAAGTCAGATGTCTCACATTTCCCTATTTCAGTGCTATTCCGTATTCCAGTGCTATTCCCTATTCCACATGCAAGAGTCAATTTGTACTCTTATACAAACTATATGCAAAAATTAAGTCAAAATGGATTACATGAACATAAATGTATAGATAAAACTATAAAACTCTTAGAAGAAAACCTAGGAGTCAATCTTTGTGACTTTGGATTAGGCAATGGTGTCTTATATATGACAGCAAAAGCACACACAAAAAAGAAAAAGATTAATTGATCTTCATGACAACTAAAAACATTTGTGCTTCAAAGGAGACCATCAAGAAAGTGAAAAGACGATTCATAGAATGGGAGAAAATTTCTGGAAATCTTATATCTTAGAGGTGACTTGTATCCAGAATAAACTTGAAAAAACTCTTAACAATTCAACAATAAGAAGACCAATAATCAAATAAAAAAAAATAAGCAAAGGAGTTGAATAAAACACTTCTCAAAAAAGATATATGAATGGCCAATAAGCACATGAAAAGATGCTCAATATCATTAGTCATTAGGGAAATGCAAATCAAAACCACAATGAGATACCACTTCACACCCACTAGAATGGTTATAATAAAAAAGACAGCAAGTATTTTCAAGGATATGGAGAAATAGGAGCACTCATACACTGCTGGTAGGAACGTAAAAGGGTGCAGCCACTTTGGAAAAGACTTTGGAAAACTGGTAAAATGAAAATAAAGTCTGGAGTTAGTTAACGGTATGTAGATATGTTAGTTTCTTAGTTTTGAAAAATATACCATGGTAATGTAAGATGTTATTAGGAGAGGAAACTGAGTGAGGAGTACACAGAAACTCTCTGTACTATATTTGCAACTTTTCTGAAGAGTAAATTTATTCAAAATTTTAAAGTTTCTTTTTTAAAAAATAAAGAATAAAGTTCCCACCTAAATAAAAACCAATAGAATTTGTCACAAACTGATTTGGACTATAAGAAATGTTAAAGGAAGTTCTTTAGGCAAGAAGAAAATCATACCAAGTGGAAACACGGACCTATACAAAGGAATGAAGAATGATAGAAAAGGTAACTATATTCTCAATTGTAAATATTTAAAAAATATAATTGTTTATAGCAAAAACAATAATAATATCATGTAAGGTTTATAATACTTGTAAAAATAAACTGTATGACAGCAATAACATAAAGGCCAGAAAGGGAGAACTTGAAGTATACTGTTGCTCAGTTTTTACATTATACCCAAAGAAGTATAATATTATGTGAAGGTAGACTGTGACAAGTTAAAGGTTGTGTACTCCAAATCCTAGAGCAATGGCCCTAAAGATGTGTTCCCTGGACCAGCAATATCGTAATCACCTGTTAAAAAAACCCCAACCCGCTGCCGTGGAGTCCATTCCGACTCAAAGCGACTCTGTAGTACAGAGTAGAACTGCCCGATAGGGTTTCCAAGGAGTGCTGGTGGATTCGAACTGCCTACCTTTTGGCTAGCAGATAAGCTCTTAACCACTGTGCCAATAGGGCTCCATATAATCACCTGGCAACTTGTTAAAATGCTAATTATCAGGCCTATCACCTGAATTCAGAAACTCCAGCGTGGGACTCAAAAATCTGGGTTTTATCAAGCACTTCTGATGATTCTTACGACACTACAATTTGAGAATCACTACCATAGTGCAACTTAAAAAAAAAAATACACCAAATGGTCCAGCTAATAGAACAATGTTGTTGTTAGTTGCTATGGAGTTGGCTTCAACGCATGGTGACCTTATGTATAGCAAAGTGAAACATTGCCTGGTCCTCTGCCATCTTCGAGGAGCCCTCGTGGTGCAGTGGTTAAGCGCTCGGCTGCTAACCGAAAAGTCGGCGGTTTGAACACACCAGACGCTCCACGGGAGAAAGATGTGGCAGTACGCTTGTGGAAAGATTTATATCTTTGGAAACTCTACGGGGCAGTTATACTTTGTCCTACAGGGTCGGTATGAGTCGGAGTCGACTTGATGGCAGTAAGTTTTGTTGATTTTGGGTGCCATTTCATGATCTTTGATATGTTTGAGCCCGTTGTTGAGGCTATTGTGTGAATCCATCTCATTGAGGGTTTTCCTCATTTTTGCTGACCCCTACTTTACCAAACATGATGCAAAATCAACACACAAAAATCGTTTGGGTTTCTGTACACCATCAAGGAACATTCTGAAAAGGAAAGAAAACAATTCCATTTATAGTAGCATGTAAAAAACACTTAGGAATAAATTCAACCAGGGAGGTCAAAGATGTACATGGAAAACTATAAAACATTACTGAAAGAAATCAAGGAAGACCTGAATAAATGGATTGGAAGACTTACTACTGTTAAGATGTCAATACTACCCAAAACGATCTATATAGATTCAATGTATTCCCTATCAAAATTCCAACAGCCTTGTTTGAAGAAATAGACGAGCCAATCCTCAAATTTTTACGGAACTACAAGGGCCACCAAATAGCCAAAGCAGTCTTACAATAAAGAATAAAGTAGGAGTCTCTTCAACAAATGGTTTTGGGTCAAAACACATTAAAGACCTCACGGAAGGGCCAAAGAAAAGTCACTATGCCCAAAGAAATTAAAGTAACTCCTTACCGTATGTGCTTCAACAGACAAGATAATCGGTTTGAGAGTCGAACTCACAGAGGGATCCCCAATCCTTTAACAGGAGAGGAGTTAAAGGACTCATAAAAATGCTATTACCTGAGTGGGGATGGTGGAAATCCATAGGTAAGGCTCAATCTCAATCTGAGGTCCGTCACCAAAAACTGTCAAATAAAAAACATACCTGGATTTGGGAAAGGAGACTTTATTTGAAAAGATTATTGCAAGGAGGGGGGAGGAGCTACTATAATAAGGGGAGGGACGCTATTGCAACAAGACTGCTCAACAGTCAAAAAACAAACCTGGATTTAGATAAGGAGAGATTTTATTTGAAAGGATTATTCCTAGAAGGTTGAAAGGAACTATTACAACGGAGGGAGGGGTCTACTGCAATAGGAAGAACACTCTATGAGGTCTGCAAACTTCTGCAAAGCTGGGCAGAAAGCGGGTTTCTTTTATAGGAAGGTGGGAACAAGGCTAGAAAGAGTTGGATGTGGGAGAAGTAGGATGGGGTGTAAGTGGGATGAACTGAGGAAGGTGGCAGTGATAGGGCAGTAGATCATAGAATATTTCACCCCAAGGTCAGCTTCATGGCGACTCTAAGGGATCATAACGATTCAGAATGGACTGGCAACCAACAACAGGGCCAGCCTAAATTGGGGAGCAGGTTGTATTCTGGTTTAGGCTGAGAAGGTGTCAAAGTAAAGGGACCCGGAGGTGTGAGAGAGCTTAATTAACTTAATTAACTACTTAACTTAATTAACTACAGTTTGGTCAAGTCAAGGTAGCCAGTATTTTGTCCAGATTGGTCAGTTGGTACAAACAGTTCAGCTAATCTATTTATGAGGAAAAGAATGGGAATTTGGTGGGTCTACGTCTGACATTGTCATAGGTAAACAAGAGAGAATTCGTAAGTCTTAACTACTTGGGGAAGGATGGTTTCTTGCAGTAAACCGTTTCTGAAACACAAAGTCGTGGGGGAATTTCTTTAAACATTGCTTTGCAGGATCACAGGGCTCAGGCAAAGTTCAACATTGTCAAAATGCAGAGAAATCTCTCCATGGATTCAAACAGAAGCTGAAGAGGTACAGAAGTAAATAAATGCTGGTTTCTCGGGTGACTCCATGCCTAGCTCCCTGCGTTTTCTGGGACCTAATGAAGATGTGCTAGCGGAAGAAGGCACTAGGCGCCATTAACGACGAGGCCTGACGTGACCAGCCGTGGCAAGCCCCGCCCCCTTGCGCGCTCCCGAGCTCCTCGGGTCTGCGCGGAGCCCTCCTCGGCGCGCGCCCGATCGCTCCACGAAGGAGACAGAGAGAGGAGGGTGCGATCCCTGCGGCGCAGTGGTGGCTCCCTCTGAGCGTGAGGGGGCACAGGGGCGGCGGAATTCCGGGTCTGAGGGGCTCCGGCGTACCGGCAGCGGTGGAGCCCGCGGGCTTTGAGGGAATTGAGGAGGAGGCCGTGAGGCGACACCGCGGCGCGGCCATCTCCGTCGGCCGCGCCCGGAGGTGAGATTCCTGCTGCCTCGCCCGACTTCAGCGGGTGAGGGGTTGGGGCGGGCATTTCCCTGGCGAGGCTGTGGAGGTCGCTCCCGCGGGCGAAGCGCCATGGGCTTGTCTTTGTCTGGATAAATCCCAGGTCTGGGGGTTTCGGACCCCTCGTCTGCGGCACAGGCAAGGGCTCTCTCGGTCCGCGGCCGGGGCGAGGCTCCTGCCCTGCCCAGCCCAGGTGAGCCGCGGATCACAGTCCCTGACTGGACTGGCTGCTTTAATGGGGAATGCAGGAAGGTTGAACTGAAAAGTGCGTAATTTGGTTTTCTCTTTCAAAGGGGTCTCAGAAATTCCGAGTTATGTGCTGTCAAAGTGTTTCAGTTTCCAAAGGCGTACATTGCAAAAACGCAATTCAAAAATGCAAAGTATGTGTGTTTTCGATTCTCTCGAAGGTTTTTAGGTGGACATTTCATGGTTCACTTCACCCGTCTTCCGTAACTCGCTTTCTTTGATATTTTATAGGTCTGATGTTCTGTTTATATATATATATATATATATACATATATATATACATTTCTATGTATCTGTTTTTCTTTTCACTCTCGGTAATAAAATTATTACTTTCCAGAAAGAAAAAAGGAAATATTGGTGTGACGTCTACTGTTGGTTCCTTAGTACGTAATGTGAAGTAATTAAAAAATAAAGATAGAGCGCTGATAGTCTGTACTGATGTTAGTGCAGAAGAGAACAGTGTGGAATCATAAGTAAGATATAAGTGATTGTATATGCGACGTGAAAATCAGCTTTATTTCATAGTCATGGCTCAACTGTCTAATTTTGGAGTGTTTATAATTATTTAAATTGTAGTCTAATTTTATTTTTGTTTACTAGGGAAAAACTCTTTAAAAGTTTGTTTTGTGTCTTCTAAGTGCTGAAAGTTGTTTTGGTTTAAAAACAATTAAATTTAATGAAATTTGAGCACATAGGTATAATACTAAATTTAGTGCTAAGTACTGGTGGAACCCAAAAATGAGTGAGAATTGTGTACAGAGAGTGATTAAGCAAACAAATTATAATGATGCAATGCAGAATACAACAGTAACAGAAACTACTGCTTATTGAGCATGTACTCTTAACCGGGCACTGCGGTAAATACTTTATGTGCATATTTTAATTAATACATACTTAGTATTAATTATTTAATACATACTTTGGTAAGTTAATAACCTATCATTCAAATAATAACTATTACCTGCTAAGTGCTAAGGATATGACATTGGCCACTGCAGACTCTGCTGTTAAGGAATTTACGGTCTCACTGGAGGAAACATATTAAATAATCTCACAGATAAATGTGTAATAGAAGCTAAAAAGGAAGAATGTAAGTGTTGTGAGAACATGTAAAGGGAACTTATCCCTGCTGGGGAAATCAGGTGTGGTTTCCTAGGAAAGTAACCTTTGATCAGAGATACTATGGATAAATAGAATGTGGTGGAGGTGACTCCCAAAGGGGAGAAGGTCCCTGCAAAGGAAATACCTTCCAAAGAGGCTTAGGGAAGATGACACATTTGGGAAATTTAAACATCTGTAGGGTAGAAAGCAAAAGGGAGCTGTGATACAGTAGGTTAGAGCCAGATAGCTCCTGCAGGGCTTTTTAAGCAATGTTAAGGATTTGGGACTGACTTTTTTTTTTTTTTTTTAACTTTTATGTAGAAAATTTCAAACATTCGGATGTAGTGAGAAGAGTACAATGAATCCCATTTAACATTACCCAAAGGATTTGAACCTTACTCTGAGGGCAATGAGAAGTCGTTGAAGGGGGTTAAGCAGAGGAGTTTTAAAATCAGATTTGTATTTGAAAAAGGTCACTCTGACTACTGTGTAGAAACTGGGTTGAAAAGGGGTGAGAACGGTTGCAAGGAGACAAACGAGAGATGATGATACTTGAGACAAGGGTGGTGGCTGTGAAGATAGTGTGAATCCTAAGCGTACCTACCTGAGCTCCCCTTGCTTTGTAGTAATTCTGTATTCACATCTATTAGTGGAACCATGGAAGGTTTTCTAAAGCAGATTGTCTTTGAGATGGGTGGGCTTTGTAACAGTTCAGTATGGAGCCCTGGAAGAATTTCTTGGTGTCAGAGGGTGGCTGACTCAGTGACCTTGACAATCTGTAAATTCTACCTATCCTTTAGGGTTTTTCTCGTTTAAATTTCTGTTGTCACTACCACTTTGGTCCTTGTTAGTTGTTCTTAGTAGCCAACTCTGACAACCTTATGTATAACGGAATGAAATATTGCTGTTGGGTCCTGTACCATCTTCATGACATGTGATATGTTTGAGTCCATTGTTGTGACTGTTGTGTCAATCCATCTCATTGAGGGTTTTCCTCATTTTCACTGACCCTTTACTTTACCAAACGCTGATATCCTTTTCCAGTGATTGGTCTTTTCTGATGACATGTCCAAAGTAAGCAAGCTTAAGTCTTCATCCTCGTTTCTAAGGAGCATTCTGGTTGTGTTTATTGTAAGACTGATTTGTTGTTCTGCTGATGCAAGCCCAACCAAACCCGTTGCCATTGAGTTGATTATCTGACTTATAGTGACCCTACAGGACAGAGTAGAACTGCCCCATAAGGTTTCCAAGGAGCAGCTGGTAGACTTGAACTGCTGGACTTTTGGTTAGCAGCCATAGCTCTTAACCATTGTGCCACTAGGTCTCCATTCTCCAGATAGACCACGATATAGTCAATATTCTTCACCAGCACCGCAGTTGGAATGCATCAGTTCTTCTTCGGTCTTCCTTTTTCCTTGTCCAGCTCTCCTATGCATTTGAGGTGATTGCAAAGACTATGGCTTGGGTCAAATTCTCCTTAGTCATCAAAGTGACATCTTTGCTTTTTAAAACTTTAAAGTAATCTTTTGCAGCAGATTTGCCCAGTGCAATCTATCATTTGATTTCTTGACTGCTACTTCCATGGACATTGATTGTTGATCCAAGTAGAATGAAATCATTGACGGTTTCATTTTTTTTCTTCATTTATAGTGATGCTTATCAGTCTAGTTGTGAGAATTTTTGTTTTCTTCACACTCAGTCATAATCCATGCTGACAGCTGTAGTCTTTGACCTTCATCAGTCAGTGCTTCAAGTTGTCTTCATTTTTGGCAAGCAAGGTTGTGCCTATTTGGGGCCTTACCCATTGCCATTGAGTTGATTCTGACTCATAGCTACCCTGTAGGACAGAGTAGAACTTACCCACAGGGTTTCCAAGGCTGAAGTCTTTATGAGAACAGACTGCCACATCTTTCTCCCGTGGAGCGGCTGATGGGTTCGAACTGCTGACCTTGCAGTTAGCAGCCAAACACTTAGCCAGTACTCCAGCAGGGCTCCTCAGTTTTGTCCTTAGGAGTGTAAAACTCCTTCATTAACTGTTTTTTCCTAGAAGAGGACAAAAAGATATTTTCTTCATTACCCTGAGCATAGATACCCAAAACAAAACCTGTTACCACTGAGTCAATTCCAACTCATAGCGACCTTATAGGACAGAGTAGAACTGCCCCATAGGGTTTCCAAGGCTTTAAAGTTTTATAGAAGCAGACTGCCACATCTTTCTCCTGCGGAGCAGTTGGTGGGTTCAGACCACCGACTTTTCAATTAGCAGTTGAGCACTTAACCACTGTGCTACCAGGGCTCTCTAAGCACAGATAAGCTAAGCTAAAACTTTCCAAATGATTTTATTTTCTATCATTCAGTGTTTAATAAACCAGAATTCACCTGTCTTTTAAAGTGTCTTTTTCTGATACTGCCTTAGTTAGGTTGCTCTTGAAGGCTAATAGGACTGATACCATTCATGGGACATCTTCTATAGAAAAGCTTCTGTATAAAAGGAGTCACATGCCCAGTTGTATAAAAATATCTTACTACAAACCTATACCGAACCCCCACCCCCATGTGGCTTGGAGTACATGCTTATAAAATAAATAATAATATGCAGATTCTTTCCTACGCAAATTCTAATATGTACATTAAAAAGACTACATTTCTTAGTAGTCTAAATCTATTTTGAGTGGATTTCCGTTTTAGTGGATATATTCCATAAAGCTCAACTTACTCTGTCTCCTGACTGATTTTATTTGGGAGTAAATGGGATAGTATTTTGAAAGGTGTTTAGTAAACTGTGACTTACCATATAAATGTAAGATGGTGGGGGTACTAATTGGAAGTAGACTGAAGTACAATGAAGGAAATTCTGTTTGCTCATTCTGATGTCCAATTTCATGCTGACAACTTAGATATTTGTCAGATAGCATTCTGTACAGACGGTACACAATTCAGGTTAATTCATTTCATTTAACTGTGAGATGTTTGTAGAAGCTTACTCAGCTCACATAAATAAATTTTACTTGGCTTATTTGCATATTACTCATTTATGATAGGAAATATCTAAAATAATAGTGACTTCATGTCCATGTCAGAATGAATTTTGACTTCATAATTCTATGCGTGTTTGTAGTTACTAATCCAGTATCTTTGTCCCTGTTGTCTCTAACCTCTGTGATAATAGAGACCTTGTCTGTCATATTTACCCTTGTATCTTTAGTTCTAAACCATTTTCTTGCACATACGGGTGGGAGGTTCAATAAGTATATGAATGTTTTGAAAAGTTTAAATTAGTGAAAAGAAATTTCTTAGCCAAGAGTCCCTGACGGCGCATGAGAAAAGTGGGGTGCAGAACGCAAATTCTAGTAAAAAGACCAGACTTAATGGTCTAACTGAGACAGGAGGAACTCCAGAAGACATGACTCCCACACTCTCTGTTAACCCAGAGCTGAAGCCATTCCCGAGGCCTACTCTTCAGACAAAGAATAGACTGGACTATAAGACAGAAAATGATACTTGTAAGGAGTGTGCTTCTTAGTTCAGGTAGATACACAAGACTAAATGGGCAGCTCCTGTCTGAAGGTGAGAGAGAAGGCAGAAGGGGATAGGAGCTGGTTGAATGAACACAGGAAATCTGGGGTGGAAAGGAAGAGTATGCTGTCACATTATAGGGATAGCAACTAGGGTCACATAACAATGTGTGTACAAATGTTTGTATGAGAAACTAACTTGAGCTGTAAACTTTCACCTAAAGCACAATAAAAAAAAATTTCTTAGCCATGTCTCCATTACAGTTTTTAAGATTAAGTCAGGAAATGTTTCTTACCAATCCTTGTAACAGATTATGACAAAGGACTGGAAAAAGAGAAAGAAGCATAATACTATTATATTCTCAGTATCTCCTTTAGTCCTCAAAACAACCATGTGAGGATGATAATTATTTCCATTTTACAAATTAGGCAACTAGGACTGGAGAAGTTAAATAACATGCAGGAGTCACCTAGCTCAAAAGTGATATAGTGAAGATTCCAGTACAACTCAGTCTGAATTCAAGGTTTGTTCTTTCTTTGTTCTGCTCTCATAAATATCCAGAGAGAGAAACCCAATCTATCAATAGCTTACAACTACAAAATTATGAAAAAAATTATTAGTGATTTGCTAGAGAACAATAGCCTGTTAATGGGAAACAGTGGAATACTTTAAAGGTGGCTACTCTTTGCACTTGGTAGGTACTGTGGAAGAAACAGGAATTGTGTAAATTCTCAAGAATCTTGGATCTAGTAGAGAGAGCTACAAGACATAAGAAAAAATTTTAAATAATATCAGACAATAAAATTCAAATAAAGACTCTAAATGCTTTAGGAGAGGGTTGGAGTATTTAAGTTTCACCTTTATAAGAAGTGGGTCTTGCACTGCGACTTGAAGGATGGTTAGGATTCAGACGCCTAGAAGGATAATGATGATGATGTGAAGAAAGAAACAGAGGTGGAATGAACATGTTACGTTTATGAGACAATAAATATCGTATGTAAACTAAGGGATTCTTTTGGATTAGTTGAAAAGAATATTGGAGAATTGTCAAATGAAAAACAAACAGCCCCTCTGCAAAAGGTAATGTCCGTGAGGGCAGGGATCCTTGTCTATTTTGTTCGGTAATCTGTCCCAAGCACCTAGAACTATGCCTGGTATATAGTAAACAGAAAAAACAAACCTGTTGCCCTCAAGTTGATTCCAACCCATAGTGACCCTACAAGACAGAATACAACTGCCCTGTGGGGTTTCCAGAGAGTGGCTGGTGGATTCAAACTGCCAGCCTTTTGGTTAGCAGCCAATTTCTTAACCACTGTGCCACCGGGGCTGAATAAATATGCATTTTAAAATATTTTAACAGATTTATTTATGCATAATTAATATACAATAAGGTGCAAATATTTAAAGTATACGATTTAATAAATACTTTAAAAGGAAATAGGATTCAACTGTATAGTACTTTATTCTTCAAATATGCAAAGAAGCAAATAAGTAAGACTAAACATTTGTTAAATCTCAGTGGTTCAGATTGATGTTTATATTTTTTTCTATCCTTTTATGTATGTTTGAAATATTTAGACATTTTTAAAGGGAAGCAGTTACCTTGTTTCAGAAATAGGAGATTTGAAGAAAGTATTCTTAGAAGAAAAAATTAGTGGGCATGGAGTTCTGGTTTTCTGAATATATTTATGGTTTTTTCCTCATTAAAAATTTTTCTTAATCAAAATAGTACTTGCGCATAGTTTAAAATGCAAATAGTGCTAGAAGGCTTAAAACTAAGAAATCCTCCCATTCTTCTTGGAACTCACAGCTGTTTCTTCCTTCTGTTTACATCCATATTTTTGTTTTGTTTTGTTGATTGTTGTAGTTTAAATTAAGTTTACATGTCAAGTTAGTCTCCCATACAAAAATTTATACATACATTGTAATGTGACCCTAATGCTCTCCCCATATTGTGAAAGCACACTCCTCCTTTCCACCCCTGACTCCCCATGTCCATTCAACCAGCTCCTAACCTTCTCTGCCTTCCCATCTCACCTCCGGACTGAAGCTGCCCGTTTAGTCTCTTCTATCTACTTGAGCTAAGCGGCACACTCCTTATGAGTATCACTTTAAGTCCCACAGTCCAGTCCAATCCCTGTCTGAAGAGTTGCTCTTGGAAATTGTTTTACTTCTGGGCTGATAGAGAATCTGGGGGCCATGCCTTCCAGGGTTCCTCAAGTGTCAGACCATTAAGTCTGGTCTTCTGACTAGAATTTGAGTTCTGCACCCCACCTTTCTCCTGCTCCATCAGGGACTCTCTGTTGTGTTCCCTTTGAGGGCAGTCATTGCTGGTAGCCGGGTACCATCTAGTTCTTCTGGTCTCTGGCTGTTGAAGTCTCTGGTTTATGTGGCCCTTTGTGTCTCTTGGGCTAATACTTTTCTTGTGTCTTTGGTGTTCTTCATTCTCCTTTACTCCAGGTGGTTGCGACCAGTTGATTCATCTTAGATGGCCACTTGCAAGCTTTTAAGACCCCAGACGCAACTCACCAGAGTAGGTTGCAGAACGTTTACTAAATGAGCTCTTTTATTTCCTTTAATTTTTTTTTTTACTGTACTTTAGTTGGTTTACAGAACAAATATTTTCTCATTAAACAGTCAGTACACATATTTTTTTATGACATTGGTTAACAGCCCCACGACATGTCAACACTCTCCCTTCTCAATCTTGGAGGACCTTTTTTTTTGGTAAAAATATACATAGCCAAAGTTACAGCATTTAGAAGTTTCTACATGTACAATTCAGTGACATCAATTACATTCTTCCAGTGATGCTGCTATTCTCACTATCCTTTGTAAATTATTCCATCACCATTATCTTCAACTCACTGCCTCATAGGCTTCCCATTAAACCTTTTGAGCTGCTGTTGTCAATCTGATCTCACATAATTCTTTTTTTTTGTACCTTAGATGAAGGTTTGCAGAACAAATAGTTTCTCATTGCCCTATGACAGTGGTTAACAACCCCATGACATGTCAACACTGTCCCTTCTCAACCTTGGGTTTCCTATCACCAGCTTTCCTGTCCCCTCCTTCCTTCTAGTCCTAGTCCTTGTCCCTGGACTGCTGTGCCTTATTAGTCCCGTTTTATTTTATGAGGCTGTCCAGTCCCCAGCCGAACGGTGAACTTCCGGAGTGACTTCACCACTGAGCTGAAAGGGTGTCTGGGGGCCGTACTCTCGGGGTTTCTCCAGTCTGTCAGGCCAGTAAATCTGGTCTTTTTTTGTGAGTTAGAATTTCTACATCCTTTTCCAGCTCTGTCCAGGACCCTCTACTGTGATCCCGGTTAGAGCATTCTGTGGTGGTAGCCGGGCACCATCTAGCTTTACTAGACTCAGTCTGGTGGAGGCCATGGTAGCTGTGGTCCATTAGTCCTTTGGACTAATCTTTTCCTTATATCTTGTTCTCTTCATTCACCCTTGTTCCCAAAGGGGTGAGACCAGTGGAGTATCTTACATGGTTGCTTACAGGCCTTTAAGACCCCAGACGCTACTCACCAAGGTAGAATGTAGAACTTTGTCCTTATAAACTGTGTTATGCCAATTGAGCTAGATGTTCCCCGAGACCATGGTCCCCACAGCCCTCTGCCCAGCAATTCAATCCCTCAGGGAGTTTAGAAGTGTCTATGGAGCTTCCATGACCTTTCCTTGTACAAGTTGTGCTGACTTCCCCAGTATTGTATACTATCTTACCCTTCACCAAAGTTACCACTTACCTATTGCCTGTTTAGTTCCCCCTCGCTCACATTCCTTGTAACCAACAAAAATTGTTTCTTTTTGTGTGTAAACTTTTACATGAGTTTTTACGGTAAAGGTCTCATACAATATTTGTCCTTTTGTGATTGACTTATTTCAGCATAATGTCCTCCAGTTTCATCCATGTTATGAGATGCCTCACAGAGTCATCATTGTACTTTATCTTTGCATGATACTCCATTGTGTATATTTACCATAGTTTGTTTGACCATTCAGCTGTTGATGGGCATCTAGGTTGTTTCCATCTTTTTGCTGTTGTGAACAGTGCTGCAGTGAATATGGGTATGCATATGTCTGTTTGTGTGACGGCTCTTATTTCTCTAGGATGTATTCCTATGAGTGGGATTGCATTTTGTAGTGCTTTCTTTTGTGGTGCTGATGTTTTCTTTGTTCTTCTTGCTCTTCTGTGCTGAGTTCCTTTTGTTTGTGGATTTTTTTTTCCTTTTGTTTTTGTAGGTTTTGTTCTTACTGAGACTTTATGTTTTTCTTCTTTATTTTGATGAGTAGGTTTTTTAACTTTCTTTGTGGTTACCTTGAAATTTACCCTTATTTTGCTAGATTTGAACCACTCTATTATTACTTGGTATTGCCTTGCCTTCCTCTCCATTAGGAGATTCTATACGTATACCGTTTATTCCCTCTTTTATTCTGATGCTGTTGTCTTTTACAGATTAACCTCTCTGGTTTCCTGTTATAATTCTTTTGGTTTTGCGTAGTCTTTAAGAGTTCATTTCCTAGGTTAGTATCTTGCTAGTACAATCCTGTGTCCTATATTCAGCCTGTGGTCTGACGTTGTTTGTTCTCAGATCGAAGGACTCCCTTTAATAAGTCTTGTAAGTTTGGTTTGGTTTTTACATAGTCCCTTAATTTCTGTTTATCTGGAAATGATCTAATTTCACCATCATATTGGTACGAGAGTTTTGCAGGATATATTATTCTTGGCTGGCAATTTTTTCTTTCAAGGTTTTATGTATGTCATGCCATTGCCTTCTTGCCCGTATGGTTTCTGCAGAATAATCCGAGCTCAGTCATATTGCTTCTCCTCTGTATGTGACTTTTTGTTTTTCTCAAGCTGCTCTCAGGATTCTTTGTCTTTGGTTTTAGCGAGTGTGATTATGATATGCCTTGGTGATTTTCTTTTGAGGTCTATCCTTTGTGGAATTTGTTGAGCTTCTTGGATAGTCAGCTTTTCATCTTTCATGATATTGGGGAAGTTTTCTGTCTGCAATTCTTCAGTGATCCTCTCTGTGTTTTCTGTTTTCTCCCCCTGTTCTGGGACTCCGATCACTGGCATATTTTTGCTTGTGATTGTATTCCACATAATTCTCAGGGTTTCTTCATTTTTCTTTGTTCTTTTTTCTGATTTTTCCTCGAACAGAGTTGTATCCAAGTATTTGTCTTCAATTTCACTGATCCTGTCTTCCATTGTTTCAGACCTGCTCTTCAGCCCTTCTGTGACACGGTCCATTTCTGAAATCTAGTTGTTTATCTTTTGGATTTCTAATTGTTGTTTTTGTATGATTTCTAGTTGTGAATTTATTTTAGCATTTTGTTCCTGTATTATTTTTTTGCATTCTCCCATTTTTTGTCTGTATATTCCATGAATTTTTCTGCCTTTTCCATGAATTTGTCTTTTTTTTTTTCCTCATTTTTGTCTGCTTTTTGTTTAAACTCTTGGATAATCCTGAGTATTAGAGATTTGAATTCCCTATCAGTTCTAGTGCCTTCTGCTGGAAGGTCATCTGGTGTTTTATTTTTGACGCCTCCTGGAACCATCCTGTCCTGTTTTTGTAAATGTTTTGATATTGTTTGCTGTCTTCAGGACATCCAGTGGTTAGTTTCCTCACTTATTGATTGTAGATTTGTTTGTTTCGTCCTGCTTCTCTGTTTTATTTGGTTATGTCTGAGCAGGTGGGCTGGGCATTCTTTGTTGTTTGCTCGTCTGTGGGCACGATACTTTTCACCTCCTTCTCCAGTGGGTAGGGTCAGTCACTCAGCTATATTATATTACAGCAGGTCAGGTGCAGCTGAAGGGGAGTTGCTGGGATGGTTTGTTTGTGGCACGTACCAGGGCTGACAGTGTGGACTGGGAATCAGTGCAGGGCAGGTTGCAGTAGGCCGTGCCTGTGCTGCTTGGGAGCGTGATGTTCAGCGCATGGTACAGGTAGGCAGGAAGGAGGGGGTAGATTGCGATGTGTGGAACTAAGATGGATATGGGAAAGATAGGAGAGAGGAACAGGGATCAAAAACATACACACAAAAAAGAGTGCTAAAGGAGCTTGCTGTTGGAGTGGAAAGATGAGAGACTGAGAAATGAGGAAAAACAAAAATGAAAAATAAAAGAAAAAAATGAATAAATGGAGAAACTGGAAATGAAGAAAGACAAAAAGGGAACAAGAGAGAGAAGAAAACGAACAAAGAAAGAAGCAAAAAAAGCAAAACAAAAACAAAAAAGAAGTGCCCCAGGATGTCCTTGTATGTCTGCTCAGAGGAAGGGAGTATCTTCCAAGCCGCACGGTACTGCCCTGCCAGAAGGGGCTCCCAAGCCAAGAAAAGAAAAAGAAAACAAACAAGCAGATCAAAACAGAACACATCAGAGCAAACAAACAAAAAAGCCTGGGGTCCCACCAGCATGGGGGCATGGGCTGGAAAACAGTTTCACAGTCAAGCAGTGTTTTGCATCCTTTCAGGAAGAAGCAAAGATGGCGCACGGAGCCAGGTATTAGACAGAAAGGAGGGGGAGGTGGTGGGAGGTAAGAAAGAAATGTAAAGAAGCGGGAAAAACCAACACCAGCAGTCAACAAAAGGCACTCAGGGAGCTGGCCAGTGCAGGCAGGTGGAATCCAAGTGATACCATGGTGAAGCTGGTTCTTCCTGGCCAGAGACTATGTCTGTAGGAAGCAGAGGAGGCTAAGTGGGGGTGAAGAAGGGTGCAGAGTTTAAAGCCTATATTACTGGTTACCCATCGTTCTGTCTCCTGCTGGAAGCTCCGTAAAGCTGCTTTTTCATACCCCCTGTTCAGTGATCTCCAATAGGAATCCAGGATGGCGGATCCATGCTGCAGTAGCTGATAGGGAACCTCTGCATGTATCTCTCTTCGCTCTCTGCTCTGGGTCAGTTTCTTACTCCTTTCCGTGCTTGGCTGAGTTCTTTATCTCTTCATTTGATGCTTAGAGTTTGAGGATTGACGTATGTGTTTGACTTAATTTTTCTGATCTTTGCTGCGGAGGGACGGCATAGTGCTTCTAACTATAGTGCCATGTAGCCCGGAAGACTTTCTTAATAAGCTTTGTTATGCCATTTCATCTAGGTGTCCCCTGAAAGCATGGTCCCAAGACCCTTATCCCTGCTACTGTGTCCCTCAAAGTGTTTGATTGTATTCAGGAAACTTCTTAGCTTTGGTTTAGTCCAGTTGTGCTGACTTCCCCTGTAGTGT
>NW_004443988.1:3281691-3357811 GCF_000243295.1 Trichechus manatus latirostris
GTTGTGATCCCGGTCAGAGCAGTCAGTGGTGGTAGCCAGGCACCATCTAGCTGTACTGGACTCAGTCTGGTGGAGGCCTTGGTAGCTGTGGTCCGTTAATCCTTTGGACTAGTCTTTTCCTTGTATCCTGCTGTCTGTATTCTCACTTGCTCCCGAAGGGGTGAGACCAGTGGAATATCTTGGATGGCTGCTCATAGGCTTTTAAGACCCCAGATACTACTCACCAAGGTAGAATGTAGAACATTGTCTTTATAAACTGTGTTATACCAGTTGAGCTAGATGTTCCCCGAGACCATGGTCCCCACAGCCCTCCACCCAGCAGTTCAGTCCCTCAGGGAATTTGGATGTGTCTATGGAGCTTCCATGACCTTTGCTTGTACAAGTTGTGCTCGTTTCCCCAGTATTGTGTACTGTCTCACCCTTCACCAAGGATACCACTTATCTATTGCCTATTTAGTATTTCCCCCCACCCCTTCCATCCCTGGTAGCCAACAGAGATTGGTACTTTTCATGGGTTTTTACAATAGAGGTCTCATACAATATTTGTCCTTTTGTGCTTGACTTATTTCACTCCGCATAATGTCCTCCAGTTTCATCCATGTTATGAGATGCTTCACAGATTCATCGTTGTTCTGTATCGTTGCATAGTGCTCCATCATGTGTATGTACCATAGTTGGTTTATGCATTCATCTGTTGATGAGCATCTAGGTTGTTTCCATCTTTTTGCTATTGTGAACAATGCTGCCATGAACGTAGGTGTGCATATGTCCATTCGAGTGAAAACTTATTTCTCTAGGATATATTCCAAGGAGCGGGATAGCTGGATCATATGGTACTTCTATTTCTGCCTTATTAAGGAAGCGCCAAATCGATTTCCAGACTGGTTGTACCATTTTACATTCCCACCAACAGTGTGTAACTGTTCCAGTCTCTCCACAACCTCTCCAACATTTATTATTCTTACATCCATATTTTCAAAAATGTGTATAGTTTTCCATCTCCTGAAGATTTAAGCTCTTTTATACCTACTCTTCCCCTTTACCTTTTCACATCCTTCTAATGATTTTTGCTTTTTAAAATTTTTTATTGTACATTACTCTTAATGGTTTTAACTTAGCTTTTGTTTCCCCTACCAATAAGTAAAAATATACGCAGTCTTTTTTTTCCCCTTTAAACCTCAGGTTTATCGTTGATCTATGGATGGTATGATTGTATTTATTTAATAATGTAATAATAAAAGCAAACCTGTTGTCTGCAAACTGAAAAGAACATTGAAAATACCTTGTATCTAACCATCATTTTTAATGGCTGCATTTTTAAAGCATATAGTTCATTTAATTATATAATTCTTTTAAGATAACAGTTTTCGATATTATAAAAATTTTTTTACACTTATATGATTTATCGCTCTATAAATCCAATGCCTTACATTTAGTAAATATTGACTAATATTCTTTGACGGCCACCACTCATCTGTCAGTGGAGACTTGCGTGTTGCTATGATTCTGAACAGATTTCAGTGGAGCTTCTAGATTAAGACAGACTAGGAGTAAAAGCCTGGCGATCTGTTTCCAAAAATCAGCCAGTGAAAACCCTGATCACAACTATATGATCCCATTCTGCCAGGGTCACCATGAATCAGATGCCGACTTCACAGCAGCTAGGAACAACAACAATACACTTTGAATGAAAAGTGCTCAGCTGTTAAATCAAGTGATTAGCTGTTCAGTCTGTAGGAGAAAAATGCTGTGGTCTGTTTCCATAATAAAGATTAAACCAGACAAAACCTGCTGCCATTCCAGTTGATTCTGACTCACTGTGACCCTATAGGACAGAGTAGAACTGCCCCATAGGATTTACAGAGAGCAGCTGGTGGGTTCGAACTGCTGACCTTTTCGTTAGCAGCTGTAGCTCTTAACAATTGTGCCACCAGGGCTCCATAGTAAAGGTTACAGCCTTGGAAACCCTAAGGGGCAGTTCTGCTCTGTCCTATAGGATCGTTATGAGTTGGAATCTACTTGACGGCAACAGGGTTTTTGGTTTGGTTGGTTTTTTTAAGTCTAGGAAATAATTTTGAAGAGAAATACAGAAAGGATTAAGAAGTCTTTAGAAATACAAAATACACACGAGACGATGGAGATATCTAATTTATTACTGCGTTCCTTTGTTAAGGATGGTTTGCTTTAGTAGCGCCTACCTTTAGCTAAAAGGAAGGGTCTGAAGTTCCAATTGAGGATGTTGTTGAAGGTGTTATCCCCTACCCTGTGTTCTACACTCCCTTTCTTGAGAAATATTCCATTATCAGTTTTATAATCAATGTACAATAAAAATAATATTTGCTTTTTGTATATATATTCTCCAGAGAGGATTTAAGAAACATGTTCTTACCAGATAGAGCCTGTTGGAGAGTTGAAATATTTTTAACGCTTTGTGGAAGTGTCTAAATCTATTTTGTTTCTGTTTGGGTTGTTTTTCTTTAGCCTTAAATCTGTACAGTAGCCACTGGGACTTTAATATTAAACACCTTGTCATGACCTAATTGTAACACTTTCCTAAAAATATTACAGAACGATATTGTTTCAAGCATATATAAATAGAACTTCTAATCCCTGTTCCAGGGTGACTTTTTAAAGTCTAGTCATGAATTAAAACTAGTTTATACAAGTTTATTAAATAAAGCACTGCAATCTAACATTTTTAAAATCATATTTAATTTTAAAACATTGAAAAGTCAGTGATTTTTTTTTTCTTTTCCTGTATACTCAGTGTGATTTTGCTTCTCTTGGTTAAGCGACCAAATTAAATAGAACAGACCCTGATTTTTCCTAACTTGTATTTTGACAACTGATAATTTTAATAGGGAGATCATAACTGTTGTCTGTGTATAGTTTTACCCTAAGTAAAGTGGCCTTTGTGCTTTTTAACTTGTAAGTTCTAATCTAATTCTGGATGGCTAAGGTTGGAGAGAGATAATGCTGGGGGGTGGGCGGTGGGGTGGTCATGAAGATGAAGAGATGGAGAAGTGGCAGTATGAAGACTGGATTGTTCTCAACATTTTGGGGTTAGATTCATGCTGTTCCTTAACTCTGTACTGTGTTTGACTTCTAAAATTTCTCTCTGTGCCCACATTGCCTTCAAACAAATCAGCCTAATGAGTTTTAAAAAGTTTTTAGTTGTGTATTTTACAAATTTATCTTTATCCTAGACATAATTTGCTTTTCATATTCATGACTTTAAATATGATTTCACAGCTTTAAATTTATAATTGTGGGGTAAGAGGCACCTTTTTTCTTTTTAACAGACACATATTATTTTTAATGAGGATCCAAATCTGTGAAATTACTGCCATTCTTGTATTATTAAGAGTGATTTTCTTATAGAGCAAAAACCTGCCTTTTAAAAAGCTAATGAAATGATAGCATAGGACTCTAGGTGTATACATTTTTTTACTCCCAAGTTTTGTTTTGAAAATTTCCAAACATATAAAAATGAAGAGAACAATTCCATGTATACTCATCACCCAGCTTCATTAATTATCAAGTCATGGCCATATTTCTGCAGTTGGTTTGTTTAAACCAGAATCCAAATACAGTCCATATATTGCAGTTAGTTAAGTATTTTTAAAATCTATTTCCATCTCTTCTTTTCTCCCTTGTAGCCGGGCACCATCTAGTTCTTCTGGTCTCCAGCTAATGAAGTCTCTGGTTTATGTGGCCCTTTCTGTCTCTTGGGCTAATACTTTCCTTGTGTCTTTGGTGTTCTTCATTCTGCTTTACTCCAGGTTTTTGGGACCAGTTGATGCATCTTAGATGGCTGCTTGCAAGCTTTTAAGACCCCAGATGCCACTCACCAAAGTAGGATACAGAACATTTTCTTAATAAACTTTGTTAGCCAGTTGACCTAGATGTCCCCTGAAAGCAAGGTGCCCAGATCCCTACCCCTGCTACTCTGTCTCTCAAAGTGTTTGATTGTATTCAGGAAACTCCTTATCTTTGGTTTAGTCCAGTTGTGCTGACTTCTCCTGTAGTGTGTGCTGTCCTTCCCCTTCACCTAAGATAATACTTGTCTACTATCTAGTTAGTGAATAACCCTCATCCTCCCCCCACCCTCGTAATCGTCAAAGAATGTTTTTTTTTCTGTGTTTAAACCTTTTCTTGGAGTTCTTATAATAGTGGTGTTATACAATATTTGTCCTCCTGTGACTGACTAGATTCACTCAGCATAATGCTCTCCAGATTCCTCTGTGTTATGTTACACGGCTTCATCATTGTTCTTTATCGTTGTGTAGTATACCATTGTGTGAATATACCAGACTTTGTTTATCCATTCGTCCGTTGATGGGCACCTAGGTTGTTTCCATCTTTTTGCTATTGTGAAGAGAGCCGCAGTGAACATGGGTGTGCATATATCTATTCATGTGACAGCTCTTATTTCTCTAGGATATATTCCAAGGAGTGGGATAGCTGGATCCTATGGTACTTCTATTTCTAGCTTTTTAAGGAAGTGCCAAATCGATTTCCAAAGTGGTTGTACCATTTGACATTCCCACCAACAGTGTATAAGTGTTCCAGTCTCTCCACAACCTCTCCAGCATTTACTATTTTGTGGTTTTTGGATTCATGCTAGCCTTGTTGGGGTGAGATGATATCTCATTGTAGTTTTGATCTGCATTTCTCTAATGCCTGATGATCGTGAGCATTTCTTGTGTCTGTTAGCCGCCTGAATATCTTCTTTGGTGAAGTGCCTGTTCATATCCTTTTCCCACTTTTTAATTGGGTTATTTGTCTTTTTGTTGTTGAAGTTTTGCAGTATCTTGTAGATTTTAGTGATTAGATGCTAATCGGATTTGTTGTAGCCAAAAATTTTTTCCCAGTCCGTAGGTAGTCTTTTTACTCTTTTAGTGAAGTCTTTTGATGAGCGTAAGTATGTGATTTTTAGGAGCTCCCAGTTATCTAGTCTGTCTTCTGGTGCTTGGGCATTGGTACTTATGGTTTGTATTGTGTTTATGCCATGTATTAGCGTTGTCCCTATTTTTTCTTCCATGATCTTTATCATTTTCAATTTTATATTTAAGTCTTTGATCCATTTTGAGTTTTTGTGCATGGTGTGAGGTATGGGTCTTGTTTCAGTTTTTTGCAGGTGGATATCCAGTTATGCCAGCACCATTTGTTAAAGAGACTTTCTTTTCCCCAATTAATGGACTTTGGGCCTTTGTCAAATATCAGCTGCTCATAGGTGGATGAATTTATGTCTGGATTCTCAATTCTGTTCCATTGATCTATGTATCTTGTTGTTGTACCAGTACCAGGCTGTTTTGACTACCATGGCGGTATAATAGATTCTAAAATCAGGTAGTGTGAGGCCTCCCACTTTGTTCTTCTTCTTGAGTAATGCTTTACTTATTCGGGGACCTCTTCCCTTTCCATATGAAGTTGGTGATTTGTTTCTCCATCTCATTCAAAACTGCTGGTGGAATTTGGATCGGGATTGCATTGTATCCGTAGATCGCTTTGGGTAGTATTGACATTTTCACAATGTTGAGTCTACCTATCCATGAGCAAGGTATGTTTTTCCACTTATGTAGGTCTCTTTTGGTTTCTTGCAGTAGTGTCTTGTAGTTTTCATTGTATAGGTCTTTTACGTCTCTGGTCGGATTTATTTCTAAGTATTTTGTCTTTCTGGGGACTATTGCAAATGATATTGATTTGGTGATTTCCTCTTCGAGGTTCCCTTTGTTGGTGTAAAGGAATCCAGCTGATTTTTGTGTGTTTGTCTTGTGTCCTGAAACTTTGCTGAAATCTTCTATTAGTTCCAGTAGTTTTCTTGTGGAATCTTTGGAGCTTTCTGTGTATAAGATCATATCATCTGCAAATAGAGATACTTTGACTTCTTCCCTACCAATTTGGATGCCCTTTATTTCTTTTTCTAGCCTAATTGCTCTGGCTAGGCCCTACAGCACAATGTTGAATAAGAGTGATGATAAAGGGCATCTTTGTCTGGTTCCCGTTCTCAAAGGGAATGCTTTCAGAGTCTCTCCATTTAGGATGACGTTGGCTGTTGGCTTTGTATAAATGCTCTTAATTATACTGAGGAATTTTCCTCCTGTTCCTATTTTGTTGAGCGTTTTTATCATCAATGAGTGTTGGACTTTGTCGAATGCCTTTTCTATATCAATTGATAACATCATGTGGTTCTTGTCTTTTGTTTTATTTATGTGATGGATTACACTGATTGTTCTTCTAATGTTGAACCATTCCTACATACCTGGTATAAATCGCACTTGATCATGGTGAATTATTATTTTGATATGTTGTTGAATTCTATCGGCTAGAATTTTGTTGAGGATTTTTGCGTCAGTGTTCATGAGGGATATTGGTCTGTATTTTCTTTTTTTGTGATGTCTTTACATGGTTTTGGTATCAGGGTTATGCTGGCTTCATAGAATGAGTTTGGGTGTGCTCCATCCTTTTCTGTGGTGTGAAATACCATTAGTACTAGGGTGTTAACTCTTCTCCGAAAGTTTTATAGAATTCTCCAGTGAAGCCATCTGGGCCAGGGTTTTTTTTTGTTGGGAGTTTTTCAATTACCTTTTCCATCTCTTCTTTTGTTATGTGTTTATTTAGTTGTTCTGTCTCTGTTTGTGTTAGTTTAAGTAGTGAGTTTCTAGAAATTTGTCCATTTTCTCTAGGTTTTCAAATTTTTTAGAGTACAATTTTTTTGTAGTATTATGTTATGATTCTTTTAATTTCACTTGGGTCTGTTGTGATATCACCCATCTCACTTCTTATATAGGTTTTTGCTTCCTCTCCTGTTTTTCTTTTGTCAGTTTGGCCAGTGGTTTATCAATTCTGTTGATCTTTTCAAAGAACCAGCTTTTGGTTCTTGTTAACTCTTTCAGTTGTTTTTCTATTCTCTATTTCATTTAATTTTGCTCTAATTCTTATTATTTCCTTTTTTCTGGCACCTGAGAACTTCTTTTGCTGCTCTGTTTCTACTTGTTCCAGTTGTAGGGTTAATGTTTTCATTTTGGCCCTTTCTTCTTTTTGGATGTGTGCATTTATTGCAGTAAACTAACCTCTGGGCGCTGCTTTTGGTGTGTCCCAAAGGTTCTGGTAGGATGTGTTTTCTTTCTCGTTTGATTCTATGAATTTCTTTATTCCACCCTTAATTTCTTCTATAAGCAAGGTATTGTTCAGTTTCCATGTGTTTGATTTTTTTTCCTTGCTGTTTCTGTTGTTGATTTTTGCTTTTATGGCTTTATGGTCAGAAAAGATGCTTTGTAATATTTCGATGCTTTGGATTTTATTAATGCTTGCTGTATGGCCTAATATGTGGTCTGTTATGGAGAATGTTCCGTGTGCGTTGGAAAAGAAGGTATACTTGGCTGCTGTTGGGTGGAGTGTTTGGTATATGTCTGTGAGATCAAGTTGGTTGATTGTAGCGCTTAGCTCTTCCGTGTCTTTGTTGAGCTTCTTTCTGGATGTTCTCTGAAAGAAGTGTGTTGAAGTCTCCTACTACTATTGTGGAGTTGTCTATTTCTCTTTTCAGTGCTGTTAGAGTTTGTTTTATGTATTTTGGAGCCCTGTCATTGGGTGTGTAAATATTTATTATAGTTCTGTTCTCCTGGTTTGTTGACCTTTTAATCATTATATAGTGTCCTTCCTTATCCTTTGTGGCGTATTTTACTTTAAAGTCTATTTTGTCAGAGATTAATATTGCCACTCCTGCTCTTTTTTGAGTGTTGTTTGCTTGATATATTTTTTTCCATCCTTTGAGTTTTCGTTTGTGTCTTTAAATCTAAGGTGTGTCTCTTGCAGGCCGCATATGGACAGATCATGTGTTTTTATCCAATCTGCCATTGTCTGTCTCTTTACTGGTGCATTTAGTCCATTTACATTCGGTGTAATTATTGATAGGTATGAGTTTAGTGCTGTCATTTTGATGTCTTTTTGTGTGTGTTGTTCAGAGTTTCTTTGTTCCACTTTTCTGTGCTGAGTCATTTTTCTTTACATATTTTCTTTTCATTGTTGTTGATTTTGTGTTTTTTGAGTCTTTATATTTTTCTAGTTTTTTTGACTTGTAGAATTGTTAGTTGCCTTTGTCGTTACCTTAATATTTACTCCTCTTTTTCTAAGTTTATACCAGTCTTTTCTTTATATTGCCTTGACTTCCTCTCCATATGAAAAATCTGTCTACATTTTTTAAGTCCCTCTTTTTTTGTTTTAATGTTGTCGTCTTTTACATATTGACTTCTGTTTTCCCTATTTTCAGTGTTTTAGCTTTGATTTATTTTTGTGACTTCCGTCTCTGGGTTGATACCTGGTTGCTTTGTCCTGTGTTTTAGTCTTGGATTATTATCTGATGTTACTCATTCTCTAACTGGTGGACTTTAGTATTTCTTGTAGTTTTGGTTTGGTTTTTGCAAATTCCCTAAACTTCTGTTTGTTTGGAAGTGCCCTAATTTTGCCATCATATTTGAGAGAGAGTTTTACTGGATATATAATTCTTGGCTGGCAGTTTTTTTCTTTCAAAGCTATTATATGTCATCCCATTGCCTTCTTGCCTGCATGGTGTCTGACGAATACTCAGAGCTTAGTTTTATTGACCTTTCTTTGTAGATGAATTTTTGTTTCATCCTAGCCAGTCTTAAAATTCTCCCTTTATCTTTGGTTTTGGCAAGTTTGATTATAATATGTCTTGGTAACTTTCTTTTGGTATCTACCTTATGTGGGGTTCGATGAGCATCTTGGATAGATACCTTGTCATCTTTCACAATATTAGGGAAGTTTTCTGCCAACAAATCTTTAACAATTCTCTCTGTGTTTTCTGTTATCCCCCCCAGTTCTGGTACTCAAATCACTAGTAGGTTATTCCTCTTGATAGACTCCCACATAATTCTTAGGGTTTCTTGATTTTTTTAAATCCTTTTATCTGGTTTTCCCTCTATTAAATTGGTGTCAAGTGCTTTATTTTCATTCGCACTAATTCTGACTTCCATTGCCTCAGTTTTGTTCCTATCACTTTCTATTGAGTTGTCTAATTCTGACATTTTATTGTTAATCTTCTGGATTTCTGATAGCTGTCTCTCTGTGGATTCTTGCAGCCTGTTAAGTTTGTTATTATGCTCGTTTCTAATCTTTTTCATTTTCCCTATTGTGTGTTCTGCATTTTGTTTAGTTTCCTCCCAAATTTCTTGAAGCATTCTGTATATTAATCTTTTGTATTCTGCCTCCGGTAATTCCATGAAATTTTCCTCTTCTGGAAAATTTCTAGATTCTTTATTTTGGGAGCTTGGTGAAGCCATCATGGATTGCCTCTTTATGTGATTTGTTATTGACTGTTGTTTCTGAGCCATCAGTAAGTTATTATATTTATTTATTTTATATTTGCCTGCTGTGTCCTAGTCTCTTGTTTTGTTTTGATATGCCCAGATAGGCTGCTTGTATAAGCTGGTTTCATTATTGGCACCTTTGAAGCGCTAATGTCCTTTCACCAGGTGGTTAGATCTGTTAGTAGGTATGTGAACTCAGGAGTCTGCTCACTTTTCCTGTATGGCCTCAGCTCAGGTGCCCAGGTAGATAGCCACCAAGTGTGTAGTGTAGCCTCTCACCTACTGTCCTAGACAGGCATGGGTGATTGGTGTAGGCACAGGCATCTGGCTGCAGCAGGGGAACACACTCTCAGCAAGGCAGGAGGCTGACAGCCGCCCCCGAGTGTCCAGGAGGATGGCGTGTTCCTGTTCCCTAGAATATATAGGTGAGTGGGTTTTGCAGCCGGAATATCAGCACCCAGTGCTGTTGGCTGTAAGGACTCGGGGGGGGCCTCTTATTCTTGGGCCCCTATTGCAGGTGGCTAGGTGGTGTGGGTTTAGCCACCAGTCCTCAGGCCCCTGATATAAGTGAAGACCCTGCTTAATGGGCAGAGCCATGTCAAATGTCACAAACCTTCTACTTCACAGCTGAAACAGTTCAAGTATATACCCAGTTGTACTGCAGTAATGAGGGCCTATGCTGTTGAAATGGGCCCACACAAGTCTCTGCAGGGGGAGAGGCACTCAAAGTCCATGGATCCCTTATGCCTGTGCCTAGGCAAAGGAGCTGTTTCTACCCTGGGTTCCTGACATAGGAGAGCCGGCAGTTTATTTTTTCCCATGTTTGTTAATTTGTTCACTCTCCAAGGCCAGGAGAGTGCCCCAGGGTGTGTGACGGATTCTGCTTCCAGCCCAGGGGACTCGGCAGTTGCTGAAGCCAGTCCAGGACCCAGTTGGAGCAGGGAGAGGGGAGGTAAATGGGAGAGAGGTTTTTCCCTAAGTGGGGTTGTCTTTGATCCACGCGGTAGGCCATACGTAAGTACTTAACCTTTGCCAATTGTGGGCTGTTTCTCACTGTTTATGGGTAATTGAGTAGACTCTCTGGTGCTGAGCCTCTCCTGGTGCGGAAAATGTGCCTCCCAAGCACCGCTGCTTGCCTGCCTCACCGATCTCCCATGAGCTGATCAGGCCTGAAGGGCTCAGGCTCTCGCCAGGTCAGGTCTGTCAAGTCCTCGCTACTTCCGAACTGTCTCTCCTTCCCCCTGCTACTCAGTCCGGTTCATTAACTTTGCCTTAGATGTTCAGGGCTCCTAGGTTGTCGTATATAATCAATTCACTTGTTTTTTCAGGTCTTTGTTGTAAGAGGGTCATCCACTGGTAGCATCTGACTACTCTGCCATCTTGGTGCCCCGCCTCTGCAGAACATTTTCTTAATAAACTTTGTTATGCCAATTGACCTTGATATCCCTGACAGCATAGTCCCCAGACCACTGCCCCTGCTACTCTGTCCCTCAAAGTGTTTAGTTGTATTCAGGGAACTTCTTAGCTTTGGTGTAGTCCAGATGTGCTGATTTCCCCTGTAGTGTGTGCTGTCCTTCCCTTCATCTAAGATAATTCTTGTCTACTATCTAGTTAGTGAATTCCCTTCTCCCTCCCTCCCCACCCTCGTACCCATCAAAGAATGTTTTCTTCGGTGTTTAAACCTTTCCTTCTGTTCTTATAATAGTGGTCTTATACAATATTTGCCCTTCTGTGACTGACTAAATTCCCTCAGCATGATGCCTTCCAGATTCCTCCATTTTATAACATGTTTCGTGGATTCATTGTTGCTCTTTATTGTTGCATAGTATTCCATTGTGTGAATATACCATAATTCATTTGTCCATTCATCCGTTGATGGGCACCTAGGTTGTTTCCATCTTTTTGCTATCGTGAACAGTGCTGCAGTGAACATGGGTGTGTGTATATCTATTCGTGTGACAACTCTTATTTCTCTAGGATATATTCCAAGGAGCAGGATAGCTGGATCACATGGTACTTCTATTTCTAGCTTTTTAAGGAAGTGCCAAATCGATTTCCAGAGTGGTTGTACCATTTTACTTTCCTACCAACAGTGTGTAAGTGTTCCAGTCTCTCCACAACCTCTCCAGCGTTTATTATTTTGTGTTTTTTGGATTAATGCTAGCCTTGTTGGGGTGAGATGGTATCTCTTTGTAGTTTTGATTTGCATTTCTCTAATGGCTAAGCATCGTCAGCATTTCTTTATGTGTCTGTTAGCGGCCTGAATGTTCTCTTTGGCAATGTGTCTGTTCATATCCTTTGCCCATTTTTTAATTGGGTTATTTGTCTTTTTTTTGTCAAGGTTTTGGAGTTTCTAGTAGATTTTAGAGATTAGACGCTGATCGGATTTGTCATAGCCAAAAATTTTTTCCCAGTCTGTAGGTAGTCTTTTGACTCTTTGGTGAAGTCTTCTGAAGAGCATAAGTGTTTGATTTTTAGGAGCTCCCAGTTATCTAGTTTCTCTACCAGTGTTTGTGCATTATTACTTATGGTTTGTATTCTGTTTATGCCGTGTATTAGGGCTCCTAGCATTGTCTCTATTTTTTCTTCCACGATCTTTATTGTTTTCGATTTTATATTTAAGTCTTTGATGCATTTTGAGTTAGTTTTTGTGCATGGTGTGAGGTATGGGTCTTGTTTCAGTTTTCTGTGGATGAATATCCAGTTATGCCAGTACCATTTGTTAAAGAGACTGTCTTTTCCCCAGTTAATAGTCTTTGGGCCTTTGTGAAATATCTGCTGCTCATAGGTAGATGAATTTATGTTTGGATTCTCAATTCTGCTCCATTGGTCTCTGTATCTGTTGTTGTACCCAGTACCAGGCTGTTTTGACTACCATGTCTGCTCTATTCTTGATAGATGACCAGTGTGTTTTGTTTTTCTGATGGTATCATTATGAATTCATATTTTATGTGTTTCCATTGATTGCATTTGTTATTCAGTTCCATTTTTGGCTCCTCAGAGTCTCTTCAGATTGACTTCTGAATCATTTTGACCCTAACCCAAAATGTTAAGATGTTCCAGGCACAAATTACATGTTTCTTTCCCAGACCTGGGATAAGCTGTTTCTTCAAGAAATCTTGATTCCTTTTTGTGGAAAATGCTACTTACAGACGACAAATCTAAGCACTAGGAGTGTTCATTGTTATTGGTTGCTTATTGCTTTTAGGCTTTTTAAGTGGACAGAGCTAGATTTTTTTTTTTTTTTTTTTTAAAGAGAAAGTACAGTATGAGTTCACTGATATTTCCAATTTAAATTTAGAAATACAAGGGTTTTACTTGGCTTCTTTGATTTTTGTATTTGTATCTCTTTATTGTTACTCTGAAAAAAAAAATGGTGATTTTTAACAGCATGATTACTGTTTTTGTTTTATTCCAGGGTGTCTCAGCCTCAGCACTATTGTCATTTTGGGCCGAGCAATTCTTTCTTCTGGAAGTTCTTTTGGGCATTGTAGAATGTTCAGCAGTATCCCTGACCTCTTCCAGTGGATGCAAATAGTGTGCCCTTCCCTATCCCCACTTCAGTTGTGACAACCAAAAACATCTCCAGACATTGCCAGATGTTCCCTGAGGGGTACATTTGTTCCATGATTGAGACCCACTGCTTTATTCATATACCATAGTTTCATAAAAACAATATCAAGGTAACATTATTATCTGAATTTTTTCCCTGTAGGGTATGTCTCTCTAGGATATACAGTCAAATTACTGTTTTAGTTACTTAAAATGATTCTTCTCTGTATGGTTCTGCCACCAACTTGATGGTCAGTTCAGTTCATTTGTTTCATTTTTACTTTCAATTTTTAGGGATTTCAAAAGAAAAAAAACTTTGTTTTGTAACAATGTAAAATATTTGCATGGTTCTAAAGTTAATCTACAAAAACCAAACCAAACCCATTGTCATCAAGTCGATTCCGACTCATAGCAACTCTGTAGAACAGAGTAGAACTGCCTCATGGGGTTTCCAAGCAGCAGCTGGTGGATTTGATCTGCCAACCTTTTGGGTAGCAGCCCAGAAGCTCTTAACCACTTCGCTACCAGGGCTTCATATACATATGTATATTCATATACAAATATATATATATATATATGTATGTATTCAGAGAAATTTATCTTCTATCCTTGATCTCTCCCCTCTTTTCCCTCTCTCCTAGCCTATAAAAAACCTTCTTTTTTTTTTTAAATTTTGGTCCTTCATTTCTTTTCTAATATAAGCTAGTGTATATATTCATGTCGACCCCTTCTTAGATAAATAGTAGCATATCCTACACATTTTTCTTCATCTTGCTTTTTTTCACTTAATTGTTGTTGTGTGCTGTCGAGTCGGTTTTGACCTAGTGTATTGTTATCCACAACAGTATAAAATTTTTTTTACTGCTGCATCCATTGTGTGAATTTACCGTAGTTTATTTAACAAGTCCCTTTTTGGTAGACATCTGAATTTTTTGCTGGTTTTTATTACAATGAATGTTGTATGTAGTGCTACAGTGAATAAAGTTGTTCATTCACCTTTTCATATTTTTGCTGAAGTATCATTGGGATAGATTTCTAGGTAAATGCATATGTAATTTTGCTAAGTATTGTCGAATTCCCCTCCCTAGTAGTTGCACCATTTTATGTTTCCATCAAAAATGTATGAGAATATTTCCCCAAAGCTTCAGCAGTAAAGTACTTTGCAAGACTTTGACTTTTTGCCAGTTTGATAGGTGAGAAATGGTATCTTAATGTAAAGTTCAGTTGCATTTCTCTCATTATGGGTAAGAATGGACATTTTTTCATATTTTAGAGCCTTTTTTTTCCTGAGAAGTCTGTTCATATCTGTTAACTACTGTTAATTGTTGGCCTTGTTCTTCTCAGTCTAATGTTCTTTATATATTAGCCTTTTATTTGTAGTGTCAGTTGTGAATACTTTTCTTAGTTTTTTTTTTTTACTTTGTGTAAGGTATTCTTAAATTTTTTATTCTTATACAGTTAAATATGTAGTCTTTCCCCTTGTTGCAGAGTTAGGAAGATTTTCCTTTCTTCCCGATGTAGAGAAATTTAGCCATGTTTTCTTTTAATAGTTGAGTTTAATTTTTAAAGTTTAAATCTTGGATATGTTTGAAATTTATCTTAGTTACAATGATTCCACATGACTGTAGAGTTTATTAAAAAGTTCATCATTTCCCAATAGCTTTTTTTCCCTAACAGTATGGACTCATAGATTTTTATTTTGTTCAATGATTTATAATCCACTAGTATCATTATTTTTCTTGATGTTCATTTGTCCTACTTTTGGCCAACGGGATCCTTTTCCAGACTGGCTTTGGTGTCTTTTGATACATCCTCATCATTTGAACACATTCTTTCTGGAGCAACACGCTGTTTCAGGATCGTCTTGTTCTTTCTCTCCTAGCCCTGGAATCAGCCTTTTCTCTAAGGAGCAATGGTTCCTTTTATAGGAGAGTGGTATTTAGAAACCAAGATCTGACTTTTTGGTGTGCTTATTGCTACTAGTGTGTCATGGCTTACATGTCCTCTCAATGGACAATTTGGATTATTTTTGTTGTTGTTAGGTGCCATGGACTTGATTTTCCACTCATAGCAACCCTACGTGACAGAGTAGAACTATACCCATAGAATTTTCTAGGCTGTAATCTTTACGAGAGCAGATCTGTAGGTCTTTCTTCTTCAGAGCTGCTGGTGGTTTTGAACTGCCCACCTTTCGTTTAGCAGCCAAGCACTTAACCGCTGCACCATTTCTAACGGTGATTTATTTGCTCATTTGATACCATACTTTTGTTATAACTGTAAAACAGTATTGCAGAAAGTTTAGGGAAAAAAGGAGATCATCCATAATTCTGTTTTTCCAATGATTATTTTCATTTTTGCTTCTGTCTTCCATATAGATTCAGTTGCATTTTGATTCAGTTGCATTCCTAGTGTAAGAATGGTTTTTGTTTCCTGTATTTTTCACTTATGTATATCTTTTTTACTTGGCTACATAGTAGCCTCATAATTATTTTTGAGGGGTACATATTACTCCATGAAGCAGCTGTATAATGACTTAATTGGATAGTTAGTTTACTTTCAGTTTTTCCTAATCAATGATAGTTGTAGTGGACATTTTTGTGTACATAGGCTACTTTGTTGTTCTTTTAAATTCCCAGGAATATGGAAAATCAGGGTCAAAAGTGTATTTTTCGACATGTGGATACATCTTGTCAGTTTGCTTTCCAAAGAATTACAACTGTGGGGTTTATACTGATTGGGTATTTTGTTACTTATTGGAGATTGAGTGAAATATTTCATTCAGTTTTATATGCTGTTAAACCAAAGGATGCATGAAATTTTTTTTCATTATAATTTTTAGGAAATCTTTCTTTTGTCCGAAAATTATCAGACTCCAACTATTATCTTTTACTATTGCCTTAGTTTGTAGATTAAAATAACAGCTTTGAGTTTGGTCACTTGTTCCTAAGACCTTTTTAGTTCTACCTAAAAAAAAAAAAAAAAAAAAAAAAACCTGTCACCATTGACTTGAATCTGACTCATGATGACCCTACAGGACAGAGTAGAGCTGTCCCATAGGGTTTCCAAGGCTGTAATCTTTATGGAAACAGACTACCACATCTTTCTCCCACAGAGTGGGCGGATGGGTTTAAACTGCCAATCTTTTGGTTAGTAGCTGAGTGTTTAACCACTGTGCCACCAGGGCTCCTTTAGTTCTACTTGTTGCTGCTGTTAGGTGCCATTGAGCGGTTCCGACTCATAACGACCCTATGAACAACAGAATGAAACACTACCCAGTCTTGTGCCATCCTCACATTGTCGTTATGCTTGAGCCCACTGTTGCAGCAACTGTATCAGTCCATCTTGTTGAGGGTCATCCTCTTTTTTGCTGACCCTCTACTTTACCGAGCATGATGTCCTTCTCCAGGGACTGATCCCTCCTGATAACATATCCAAAGTATGTGAGACGTAGTCTCGGCATGCTTGCTTCTAAGGAGCATTCTGGTAGTACTTCTTCCAAGACAGATTTGTTTGTTCTTTTGGCAGTCCATGTATATTCAATATTCTTCACCAACACCACAATTCAAAGGCGTCAGTTATCCTTCCGTCTTCCTTATTCGTCATCCAGCTTTTGCATGCATATGAGGTGACTGAAAATACTATGGCTTGGGTTAGGTGCACGTTAGTTTTCAAGGTGACATCTTTGCTTTTCAACACTTTAAAGAGGTCTTTTCCAGCAGATTTGCCCAACACAATGCATCTTTTGGTTTCTGGTACTAACTTATATTTAAAGAATATTAATATATACATACAAATGAATTTATTTTAACGACTGTATCGATAACATTCACTTTTCTTTTTAATTTTACAGTAAGGCAAAAGAGAATGAAAGAAGCAGATAATCTTGACAGTATAAAAGAAGAATGGTGAGTTAGCTCAAGTATCTGAATTTCTTTGTTACTAATACCTTTGTTACTATCTTTCTCTATTTTTATTGCATTTCACTGACTAAGTTTTTATTGTGTATGATTATTTTAGTAAATACCTAATCATAATATATTTTAACTTTTTTTTTTACCATAGTTGCATTGACCTGATTTTAATGAGGTTATGAAGTCTTTTTTTGTTATTAATAAAAAATAGTCTTAAATTTCTCTATAACTTCTGTTATTTAAGCAAGAAATTTAAGCAACTGTTTATCTTCTTAGACTGTTGTGTGTACTATCTTGGAGGCATAGAGGTATTTTAATGGCCTCAGAGGTTTGAATCCCATCTCTCCCTTGTATTACCTCTCTGACATTTGGGCTACTTGGGTAAACTTTTTGAGCCCCAATATCTCATCTATAAAATGGGGATATAGCTATCTACCTGAAAAGTTTCTATGAGAATTATATAATGGATATAAAGCACTTAGTATAGTATTAGCACATAGTGGACACTCAGTGATAGGTGCAGTCTATAGTTCTTAACAGTATAGGATATTTTATTGCCATTTATCTGAGGAGAAGTATTTATTTTTATGTTTTGCTCTGCTTTAAATGCTTGATAAGGTAAAATTTTTTTCATTCACAGTTCATTGAAGGAGATAGACAAGTATATACTTCATACTTTCCCTTTATAATTTTAATAAGTATCGAGAATGGTAATAGTGGAAAAATGTGATTTGGAATCACAAGATGGCATTTGAATCTCCTGTGTGTCATTTGCCAACTGTATAATATTGATCAAATCACTAGCCTCCATTTTTGTATGTGTTAAATGAAGATAATTATAATACAAACCCCATGTGACTGTTGTGAGGAATAAATTTTAAAACGCTTTGTATATGCTTGTGTAGCATTCAAAGTTGTCTGTTATGTTTTCACTATGACATTTGTTGTTTTATATAGATTTAATAAAATATTTGATACTAATATAATTGTGTGTGGGATTGTGTTGGGAGTACCCAAGATTACCCACAGGTTTGCTAATTCCCTAGGAGGACTCACAGGACTCAGCGTATAGTTGTAATCATGGCTATGATGTATTACAGTGAGAGTATACAAAGCAAAATCAATAAAGGGAAAAGGCGCATAGGACAAATCCAGGGGAAACCAATACAAGCTTCCAAGAGTCCTCTCTCAGTTGAGTCACACAGGATGTACTTAATTTCCCCAGCAATGAGTTTTGACAACACATGTGAAATGTTAGCTACCAGAAAGCTTGTTAGAGACTTAGTACCCAGGGTTTTTACTGGGAGCTAGTCACATACTAAAATTCCAAACTCTCAGAAGGAGAGCAGGTGTTCAGTATAAACCATAAGATTTATACGAACAGTTTAGGCACAGTGAGCTTCTCAGAGTGGTAGGAACCCTCCTGAAACTCAAGTTCCTAGATGCTAGCCAAGGGCCAGCCTTGTAAGCAGCCCTTTTCAAAGGATAGCAGTTAGATCTGCTATGTAAACTCTTTTCTCCACAGAGATAAATTGAGTGGCCGATTTAAAAGAGTAAAATTATCTTAGGCCAGATATTGATTTTTTTACAACTACTATTGATATGGTTCCTATACCATACAGTTCATCCATTTAAGGTTCATTAGTTTTTAGTACATTCACAGAATTGTGCAACCATCACCATAATCAATTTTAGAGCATTCTTGTCACTCCAAAGAGAAACCCTGTACCCATTAGCAGTCCCTCTCCATGACTGCTAATCTACTTTCTATCTCTATGGATTTTTCTATTCTAGACAGATCATACAGATGGAATCATACAATACGTGATCTTTTGTGGCTGGCTACTTTGATTTGGCATTATGTTTTTGGGGTTCTTCCATGTTGTAGCATGTGTCAGTACTTTTTTTGTTTTTATTTTTTTGTTTAAAAATCTCTTTTTTTTTAATTGTATTTTTGGTGAAAGTTTACACAGCAAATGAAGTTCCCTTTTAATAATTCCTATACATATTTTTCACTGACATAGGTTACATTTCTCACAGTGTGTCAGCGTTCTAATTATTTCCATTCTGGTTGTTCTATTTCCATTAATCTAGCCTCTCTGCCCCTCACCTCCCTCCCTCCCCTCGGCCTTCTCTTCTTTGCTTTATGGCAAATATTGACTATTTGGTCTCATATAGGTGATTATTTAAAGGAGCACAATACTCATGGGTGATATTGTTTATTTTATGAGCCCATCTTTTATTTGGCTGAAAGGTGATCTCTGGGAGTGGGTTCAGTTCCAGGTTTAAAGGGTATCTCAGGGTGATAGTCTCTGGGGATCCTCTAGTCTCTACTGGTCCAGTAAGTCTGGCCTTTTTTTTAGGAATTTGAGGTTTGTTCTACGTTTTTCTCACATTCTATCCAGGAACATCTATTGCATCCCTCGTCAGAACAGTTTTTGGTGGTAGCTGGGCACCATCTAGTGTTTCTGATCTCAGAAAGTAACAATCTCTTGCAGCCCCCTTCTACCATTAACATTTAGTAAGATAATCCTTCTCAGCCAGGGCTTTCAAACATTTCTGGCTATATGCTATAGTAAGAAATACACTTTCATTGCAACTTATTACACACATGCAAGCATATGTAGTATGTCAGTACTTTGAATTTTAGTAAGGTATCTACTGTATTTTTATGCAAGTAACACACACCTTCTAATGTAGAAGGTGTGCATTATTTATGCAAAAATATGGTAAACAAAGGTATTGCTATTCAAGTTCGTTAATTGTAACAAAAATCGATTTTGTTAGAAACGGGTCCAGTAAAAAAATGAAGAAAGGACTGATTTCCTAATTGTATCAGTTATTCATACACTATAAATGTTGAAGTTCCATGTTTACCATATGTGCTACCAAAGCATGCACCAATACAAATACTTCACCTATTTGGACCTTGTTTATGCATAGCACAGCAGAGAATAAGAAAGTGAGCAAAAGAGGCAGTTCCACAGCCAAGATAGATGTTTCACAGTATCCTACCTGAACATTAATACTATCCACTTGGTTATAACAACTTTGGTAATCTATTTGCAGACTGTGAACAGGAATATCAATATTTGCATCATAAAATGATAATAACAACCTGATCCTATATATAGAAAACTCCAATTCCACAAGAAAGCTATTAGAGCTAATAAACAGAATTCAGCAAAATGGCAGGGTACACACAAAAATCAGTCTGGTTTCTATATATCAGCAATGAGCAAGCTGGAAAGGAAATTAAGGAAACAATACCATTTCCAATATAAAGTACTTAGGAATAAATTTAAACAGGAAAGTGAAAGACTTGTACACAGAAAACTAGTAAAATGTTACTAAAAGAAATTAAAGAAGACCTAAATAGGGAGGAACAACTCAGAAAAGGATGGTGAGAATGGTTACACAGCTCAAAGAACGTAATCAGTATCACTATTGTAAGTATAGAAACTGTTGAATTGGTGTATGTTTTGCTATTTGTATTGACAACAGCAACAAAATAAAATTATGTAGAAAAAAGACGTAAATAAATTAAGGACAGTCCATGTCATGGTTTGGAAGGCTTAATATAGTTAAGATGTCAATACTCCCCAAGGCAATATATAAATTTAGCGCAATCCCCATCAAAATGATAGACGTATAGACCAATAAAATAGAATTGAAAGTCCAGAAATCAACCGATACATCTATGGCCAGTGGATTTTTTGGCAAGAGTGCTAAGTCCATTCAGTGGGAAAAGACTCTTTAATAAATGGTGCTGGGAAAATGGGATCTCTACATGCAGAAGTATGAAGCAGGCTCCATGCCTCATACCATATACAAAAAACCAATTCAAAATGGATTAAGGACCTAAATGTGAGAGCTAAAACCATAAAAACCTTAAAAGAAAACATGGGGATATGGCTATGGGACTTAGTTTTTCAACCCTGGATTGATTATCAGATATGACACCAAAAGCACAAGCAGCAAAAGACAAAACAGATAAATGGGACATCATAAAAAAGAAGTACTTTTGTTCATCAAAGGCCTTTATCAACAAAGTGAAGAGATAACCTACAGATTGGGAGAAAATTTTTAGAAACCATCTATCTAGTAAGGGTCTAATATTTAAAAAAAAAAAAAAAACTTTTACAATTTAACCAAAAAAAAAACAACTCAGTCAAAAAATGGGCAAAGGCCTTAAACAGACATTTCACCAAAGAGGCCAACAAGCACATGAAAAGATGCTCAATGTCATTAGCCACATTAGGGAGAGTCAAATCAAAACCACAGTGAAGTACCTCCTCTCCCCCTTTAGAATGGCAGTTATCCAAAAAGAAAGGAAGGAAGGAAACTAAAAACAACAGATGTCGGTGAATATGTAGAGAATTTGGAACCCTTATCCATTGCTGGAGGGAATGCAAAATGGTACAGCAGCTGTAGAAAACAGTTTGGCAGTTCCTCGAAAAGTTGAACATAGATCTACCATATGACCCAACAATCCCAATCCTAGGAATATACCCACAAGACTTGGAAGCAGGAACACGAGTAGAAACCTGTACATCAGTGTTCATTGCAGCCCTTTTCACAGTAGCCAAAAGGTGGAAACAACCAAAATACCCATCAACAGATGAATGGATTAAAAAAGTGTGGTACATACATACAATGAAATATTACTCAGGCATAAAGAGAAATGAAGTCCTGATACATGCAACAACATAGATGAACCTTGAAAACATCAGGCTGTGTCATGGATTGAATTGTGTCCCCCCAAAATATGTGTCAACTTAATTAGGCCATGATTCTCAGTATCATATGGTTGTACTCCGTTTTGTGATTGTAATTTTATGTTTAAGAGGATTAGGGTGGGATTGTAACACTCTTACTAAGGTTACATCCCTGATCCAATGTAAAGGGCGTCTCCCTGGAGTGTGGCCTGCACTACGTTTTATCTTACAAGAGATGAAAGGGAAGCAAGCAGAGAGGGGGAACCTCATACCACCAAGAAAGCAGTGCCAGGAGCAGAGTGCATCCTTTGGACCCGGGGTCCCTACGCAGAGAAGCTCCTAGTCCAGGGGAAGATTGATGAGAAGGCTGACAGAGAGAGAAGGCCTTCCCCTGGAGCTGACGCCCTGAATTTGGACTTCTAGCCTACTAGACTGAGAAAATAAATTTGTCTTTGTTAAAGCCATCCACTTGTGGTATTTCTGTTATAGCTGCACTTGATGACTAAGACAGGCTCAGTGAAGTTAGTCAGTCACAAAAGGACAAGTACTGTATGATCTCACTTATATGAAATAGGCAAATAGAAAACAAATGATATTAGTGATTACCAAGTCTAAGGGAGAGGAAAAAGGAGAGTTAACTATTTAGGAGGCATAGAGTTTATGTTAATGGTGCTGAAATAATTTGGAAAAGGATGCTGATAATGGTGGCACAAAATGAAGAATATAATCAATGTCATTGAATTATACATATAAAAATTATTGAACTGGTAAATGTTTTGGTACCACAATGTAAATAAATAAATAATGATAATAACAAGTAAGGAAAAGATGATAGAGTAGGAAAAAAAGCACATGAAAACAAAGTTGTCGATACATTTAGTATTAAAACAGGTCCTCATACCTCAGTATGCCCTTTGGATTTTGCTATATGACAGATTAATATAATAAAAATATAAAGGGGATCCTTGAATTACCAAGAAAATGTTATGTTTGATGTACTTTCCCACTCTTTGTCTGTCTAGGAATGCCTTTCTACTCTTTTTTCTGTCCATTTAGAGACTCCTGTACTCTCATCAATACTGAAATCCATTACCACCTGTTCAATGAAGACAGAGACCTAATTAGATTACATTTTTCCTGAAATATATCTTATAAATGTCTATTTTATTGTAGTTACTTTATGTATTTTGGAGCCCTGTCATTGGACACGTATATATTTATTATGGTTATGTCCTCCTGGCGCATTGACCCTTTAATCATATGGTGTCTGTCCTTCCTTATCCTTTGTGGTGGATTTTGCTTTAAAGTCTGTTTTGTCGGAGATTAATATTGCCACTTCTGCATTTTATTATTGTAGTTATTTTCTGTTGAACTATTTGTTACTGTATATTTGCCATCTCATACTTCAGAATGAAATTTCCCACTGAAGGTTTTGTTTGTAGTGGGTTAATACTTAATTGGTTTTTACTTTGGGTTTATGTTTTCATCATAAGAAATACTACATAAGACTTCCTTTGATAGGAAGGATGGTTTCTGCCCGATCTTTTTGGAACAGTTATGTAGAAATTTTGGCTTTATTGGCTTTGTACTTAGTAATTAGAAATTAAGCACCAATTGCTTTCTGAACCAAAGGAGCAGTTAAATACCAGAGAGCATAAAGTGGTTATAAGGATATTATTATCTAATATTTGAGAGCTTACTGTGTACCAGGCACCACGTACTGTATAGGCCTTTGTATGTCTTTTCATTAAACATTCACAACAACCATGTGAGAATGGTGCAAGTATCTGCATTTTACAGATGAGGAACCAAATCACAGAGAGATTAAGTTTCTCGCCTTCCCCAAAGTCACACATCTACTGTCTTAGCTTAGAAGAGGGCCTGAACTTTAGGCATGGAGGTACCATCTCAGTTCAGGATCTCTTAACTAGAACAATTTATGTAAATTTTTAGAGAATTAGTAGTCAACAGTTTTTTTCTTTTTTTTAGGGTTTGTGAAACAGGATCTGACAACCCACCTGTTAGTGATAATAGACAAAGGAATTGTGAATATTTTGTTGATAGCCTTTTCGAGGAAGCTCAGAAGATTGGTGCCAAACGCTTGTCACCCACTGAAAAGAAGAAACAGGTAAATGTTCGCTACTTTTTTTTTTTTTAATTGTGCTTTAAGTGAAAGTTTACGACTCAAGTTAGTCTCTCATACAAAAATTTATATATACATTGTTATGTGATCCTAGTTGCTCTCCCTATACTGTGACAGCACATTCCTTCCTCCTTTCCTCCCTGGATTTCCCATGTCCATTCAACCAGCTCCTGACCCTCTCTGCCTTCTCATTTTGCCTCCAAACAGGAGCTGTCCATTTAGTCTCATGTATCTACTTGAGCTAAGAAGCACACTCTTCACGAGTATCATTTTATATCCCATAGTCCAGTCTAATCTTTGTCTAAAGAGTTGGCCTCGCGAATGGTTTTAGTTTTGGGCTAACAGAGAGTCCAGGGACCATGTATTCTGGGGTCCCTCTAGTCTCAAACCCATTAAGTCTGATCTTTTTACTAGAATTTGAGTTCTGTACCCTACTTTTCTCCTTCTTTGTCAGGGACTCTCTGTTGTGTTCCTTGTAAGGGTCACTACTTCTTTCTCTTCCAGTTTTTCTCAAAGTATGGACCTCTTAGAGGGTCCATGAGGTCAAAATTATTTTCATAATAATAGTAAGATATTATTAGCCTTTTCACTATGTTTACCTTGCTCTGTTGTTGCAAAAGCAATGGTGGGTAAAACTGCTGATGCCTTAGCAGGAATCAGTGTCAAAACCAAAAAAAAAAAAAACCAAACCTACTGCCATCAAGTGGATTCTGACTCATACCAACCGCGTAGGGTTTCCAAGGCTATAAGTCTGTTCGGAAGCAGCCTGCCACATCTTTCTGCCGTGGAGCAGCTGGTAGTTTCGAGCCATTGACCATTCAGTTAGCAGTCTGGTGCTTTAACCACTGTGCCACCAAGGCTAAAGCTTTACTGGTAAGTTATTGTATTCCTTGCTGCCTTGGACTTACAACTATATTTATTTATTAAAGCTAGTTTCAGTTAAGAATGTTCTTGATGAAGCAGTACAGGTTAATTTCATTTCATTAAATCCCAGCCCTTGAGTACACCTTATTAATATTCTGTGTGATAAAACGTGTAGTACACGTAAAACACCTTTGCATTATAAAGCAGCCCCACTATCCATGTGTTTCAGGGTAGAATGGTGCACCATAGGCTTTTCAGTGGCTGTGATCTTTCAGAAGTGGATTGCTAGGCCTTTTTTCTACAGTCCCTCTGGACAGATTTGAAACGCCAACCTGTTGGTTAGTAGGCCAACACTTAACCATGTGCACTGCTCAGGGACTCCTCATTAGCCATTTAAAGGAAGAAAAAAATTTTTTTAAGTGGTGAAAAGTTGGATGTAACAGATTCTCAGCCATAAGTTACCGTTTAAACTGTGATCTGTCAATTTGATGGACTATTACATAATCATTAAAAATTGTGATCATAAAGATTAAGTCATAATATGGAAAAATATCTGTTAAGAAAATAACATCACAAAAGTATTTTGAATCTAGCTATACATTTTTAAAATGCATTTAAAAAAATCTTAAAGACCAGACTTACTGGCCTGATAGAGACTGGAGAAACCCTGAGAGTATGGCCCCTGGACACCCTTTTAGCTCAGTAATGAAGTCACTCCTGATGTTCATCCTTCAGCCAAAGATTAGACAGGCCCATAAAACAAACTAGACTAAAGGGACACAACAGCCCAGGGACAAGGACTAGAAGGCAGAAGGGGACAGGAAAGCTGGTAATAGAGGGAACCCAAGGTTGAGAAGGGATAGTGTTGACATGTCATAGGGTTGTTAACCAATGTCATAAAACAACACGTGTACTAACTATTGAATGAGAAGCTAGTTTGTTCTGTAAACCTTCATCTAAAGTACAATTTTTAAAAAAAGGCTAAAAGTAAACAGACTAAGGTATTGATTAACATTTTAACAGTTAATTAACAATCTTATCTAGGACTTATGATGGGGAGCCTAAACCAAAAAAAAAAACCCAAACCCAATGCCATCGAGTCGATTCCGACTCATAACGACCCTACAGGACGGAGTAGAACTGCCCCATAGAGTTTCCGGGGAGCACCTGGTGGATTCAGGCTGCTGTCCTTTTGGTTAGCAGCCATAGCTCTTAACCACTACACAACCAGGGTTTCCTTGGATTGGCAAAATGTTTACTTTTACTGTATTTGCATCCGTACTCTTAGAATTTTATCAATGAAAGAAAATAACAGTACAGAGAAGTTTTTTTTACCTTTCACCATTTTGCACTCTAATCTTTATTAAACATATATTACTTTTATAATGAAAGTGTGTATATTACTTTTATAATGAAAGTGTATATATTACTTTTATAATGAAAGTGTATATATTACTTTTATAATGAAAAAAACATTTAAAAAAACCCTTACGACTTAACACTTTTCAAGACCTTTTGTGGCCATACATTTTTTATTATTTACTTTTCCTCCGGTATCCACCTACTGTTTGCTGTCAGACCAATTTTCTCACCTTGCATTCATTCTGCCTTATTTAACGGACAAGTACATCTATATTTCTAAACTGCACTACAGGTGATTGTGATTTATATTGTCAGTTAAGAGTCACTGATCTAGACTTTATGAATTATTTTTAAAAAATAATGAGACCATCCTTACCTTTGAGACTCTTAATATATAGCACTTATTTTTAAACATGTCACCAGTAAATCTCAGAGACTTACCACAATAATGGTTTGTTTCTCTTACACATCACATGTTGGTAGCAGCACGTTGACTGGCCTTTGCCTAGCCCTTGGCTCTTCTCTACATGACTTTGTCATTCTAGGATCCAGACTGAAGGAGCAATTCCTCTTTGGGACATGCCATTCTTACAGCAGAAGGGAAAGGGCAAGAGAGCTGGTAGAAACATGCACAAGCTCTTAGAGACTCTTACTGAGGTGGCATATGTCACAGTTGTTCATGTGTCACTGACCAGAGCAAGTCACATGGAAGCCCAACTTCAGTGGCATGAGAATGTATACTCCCACCAGAGGTAGCACAGTAATGCAGTCTACCAAAAAGTATGAGCTGTTTTTGGGTAACAAAAGTAATAAATTCACTTGTTAAAAAATTCTTCATGGTAATAGTTGAACAACATGATCAGCATACTTAATGTTACAGAATTGTACATGTGAAGATTGTTGAAATAGCAAATGTTTTGTTACCTATATACTTACCACAGTAACATATACATGTATATGTATATACAGTATATATGTATATATAGTTTTCTGTTAATGCAGAAGTGTATCTAATGAAAAGTAAGTCTTCCTGCCCATCCCAGACCACTAGTCCCTTTCCCTAGGGATAACTGCTGTTAACAGTTTTTGAGTATCTTTTCAGAAATTTTCTATGCTTATACAAACATATATGAATATATCATTACAAATACACATCTGTAAACACACAGACACACATACAAAGGAATCATGGATTTTTTCACTAACAGTATGTGGTGCACCTGATCGCTTTTGTGTGGCCTTTCTCGCTATGGTCTTGTAACTCCCACCCAAGTGATTGGGTGGGACTGAGCAAATAAGGTAATTGCAGCCCACCAAGGGGATCAGTCAGTTTTGCCATCCCGCGAGGCTTAAAAAGAGAGCTAATTCCAGAGGGGAGAGAGGATCTCACCGCCAACAAGGAAGAAGAGCCAAGAATGGAGTACATCCTTTGGACTCGGGATCCCTGCACTGAGAAGCTTCTAGAACCAGGAGACCGAGAGAGAGCTGTAACACTGAAGATGGAGAGAAGTAGTGGCAGAGAAATGGCTGCAGGAGAGACCTTCAGAAGATGGCACAGTGGGCTTCCCGGTCCATGCAGCGAGAAAGCTGAGCACCTTTGGGCTGAGGTTTACCGGCAGAGTAGGATGTCTCTGGTCACTTATTGGCACAGCTAAAAGAGATCTATATTTATGCCTATTCCCAAGAAAGGTGATCCAACCGAATGCAGAAATTATCAAACATATCATTAATATCACACACAAGTAGAATTTTGCTGAAGATCATTCAAAAGCGGCTGCAGCATTATATTAACAGGGAACTGCCAGAAATTCAAGCTGGATTCAGAAGAGGACGTGGAACCAAGGATATCATTGCTGATATCAGATGTATCCTGGCTGAAAGCAGAGAATACCAGAAAGATGTTTACCTGTGTTTTATTGACTATACAAAGGCATTCAACTGTGTGGATCATAACAAATTATGGATATAACATTGCAAAGAATGGAATTCCAGAACACTTAGTTGTGCTTATGGAGAACCTGTACATAGACCAAGAGGCAGTTGTTCGAACAGAACAAGGGGATACTGCATGGTTTAAAGTCAGAAAAGGTGTGTGTCAGAGTTGAGGTGTACCTGCGGGATGGAAGAACGGTATCCTGAGCATTACTGAACCTGAATTGTAACCTGTTAACCTCCCTAATAAGCCCTATAATTGTAAGTATTGTCTGTGAGTTCTGTGTGGCCTTTGCAATGAATTGAACCCAGCAGAAAAGTAGAGAGTGCCATGGGATGGCTGGTGTCAGAATTGGTAAAGATGGCTTAATGAGAGACATGTCTGACCTCTGCCTCATAGGAGTGAGCCTTGGGCTGTTGATCTTGATTCTCCTTCCCCTTTGTGAAGTTAGAGGAGTTCAGATGCCACCCCCACACCATTTTTACACAGTATCTTTTTTTTTTTTTAAATAATATTTTATTGTGTTTTTAGTGAAAGTTTACACAGTAAATTAGGCTCCCATTTGACAACTTCTGTACAGATTGTTCAGTGACATTATTTACATTTTTCACAATGTGTCAGCATTCTCTTTAATTGGCTTCTGGTTGTTCGGTTTCCAGTACTCTAGTCTGCCTGTCCCCGTATCTTCTCATCTTTGCTTTAGAGTAAATGTTGACCTCTTGGTATCATATAGATATTTTTTTTTTTTTAATTGTATTTTTGGTGAAAGTTTACATAGAAAATTAGGTTCTCATTTAAATAATTTCTGTAAATATTGTTCAGTGACATTGGTTACCTTTTTCATAATATATCAGAATTCTCTTTCTTTCCATTCTAGTTATTCTGTTTCCCTTAATCTAGCTTCCTGTCCCCTTTTACCTTCTCATGTGGTCTAGGAAAATGTTTACCATTTGGTTTCGTTTAGATGACTAGAGGAGCACAGTACTCACGGGTGATCGTATTTATTTTATGGGTCCATCTGTCTTTTGGCTGAGAGGTGACCTCTGGGAGTAGTTTGAGTTCCAGGTTTAATGGGTATCACAGAGTAATAATCTACTCTTCCAGTAAGTCTGGCTTTTTTTTTTTTTTTTTTTTTTTTTTTAAGATTTGAATTTTGTTCTGCATTTTTCTCCCATTCTATCCAGGACCATTTATTAAGTCCCTGGTCAGAACAGTCAGTACTGACAGCCAGGCACCATCTAGTTCTTCTGGTCTCAAGGTAGGTGAGGCCATTGTTTGTGTAGACTATTAGTTCTGTAGACGAGTTTCTTCTTTGAGTCTTTGGTTTCCTTGTTTCTTTTTCACTCTGGACAAGTGGAGACCAGTAGTTTTATCCTAGATGGCTACTTGCAAGCTTTTAAGACCCCAGATGCTACTCACCAAACTAGGATGTAGAACATTGTCTTAATGGACTATATTGTGCCAGTTGACCGAGTTGCCCCATGAGACGATGGTTCTAAGCCCCTAAACCGAGTAAACCAATCCTGTGAGGTGTTTGGTTTTGCCTAGTAAGTATCCATAACTGTGCCCTCTGCGTGCTTTATGTTTGAAATTGTATGCAGTACACATAAACATGTATATGCATATGCCAACAGTTACATCCATCCATGCACTTCCATATATTCCTATACGTCTTCCCACTAACAGTATCTTTTTTTTTTTTAATTTTTTTTATTGTACTTTAGATAAAGGTTTACAGAACAAATAGTTTCTCCTTAAATGGTACACATATATTTTAAGACATTGGTTAACAACCCCACGACATGTCAACACTCTCCCTTCTTGACCTTGGATTCCCTATTACCAGCTTTCCTGTCCCCTCCTGCCTTCTAGTCCTTGTCCCTAGGCTGTTGTGCCCCATTAGTCTTGTTTTCCCACTAAGAGTATCCTGAACTTTTTTATAACTTTTTTTTTTTTGGACAGCAGAATAGTATATATCATTGAATTGGCCCTACCATACTTTATTTCAGTTTTTTTTTTTTTTTTTTTCCTTTTCTGTTTTCTTGTACCTTAGTTTGCTTTCATGGACAGTTCTTACCTGTGTTCTGTGTAATTTACTCATTATTTACAAAATAGTTTTGTTTTTTTCTTCTGTTTCTTTTTAGAGTTCTACTAGTTCCTGTTTTATCCGTTCCCATTGTTTGGTCATATAGTATAATGTTTAAGGGTGTGGATTGTGGGCCCACACTCCATGGGTTCAAGCCCACACTTTACCCCTTACTGAGTTTGTGGATTTAATTAACCTTCTGTGTTTCTATTTCCCCATCTATAAAATAATTACCTACCTTATATAGATATTAGTAGAAGTAAATAAGTTTATATAGGGAAAGTCCTTTAAACAGTGTCTGGCACATGTTAGGAGGAATCAGTCCCTGGAGAAGGACATCATGCTTGGTAAAGTACAGGTTCAGTGAAAAAGAGGAAGACCATTGACGAGATGGATTGACACAGTGGCTGCAACAATGGGCTCAAGCATAGCAACGACTGTGAGGATGGTGCAGGACCAGGGTCACTGTGAGTTAGAATCGACTTGACGGCACCTAACAACAACAAGCACACCTTAAGATACACCATCATGATAATAGCATATGTGTAGTTGCATATATGCTAATATATGCTATTATTATTGATTCTTTTCCCTAGCACCTTAAAGGAGTGTCTGTTTTATTTTAGGCACCCAGTAAATATTTGTGGAATGAATAAATGAATGTTAGAGACAGTGGTTGGGGTTCTAAGAGTCTAATAGCTTCTTAAACAATTTTTCAGTCAGTCCTCCTGTGTTCAGCCTGAAGCAACCCTGCGTTCTTCTGTATTCCTGAGCCTGTTTAGGTTTCTACAGTAACTTGCTGTGCTACTTTGGTTGAATGAATAAATAAATATTGTTCTTATGATGTGAACAGTAAGACGTTGACAGATGTGATATTGATGATGACAGCCTAGCACTGGTATTTTATACTTGAAGGAAAAACCATTAATTAATTGGGCATAATTCCCTTCCTGTGTCCCAACCCCACCCCCCAGTACATTATTCTTAACTTTTGATATCATTTCAAATGAAGTCCTTTTCTAACTGTTGGGGAGTCTGTTCTGAACGGAAGGCTTTATCTCCGGTGTCCTCTGAGATGGCACAGAATATGTTTCCAAATGAGTTCCCTTAAAGAAAACTGTTAATGAATTATTTTAAAACATTAACACATGATGAAGCGTATTATATACGTACATTATTTTTTGTATTTAAAGGTTGCTGTTAAGAATGATACATAAAATACATACTGAGAAATTTTAAAAATACTTTTAATGTACTACATTATATTAGCATGATATATTTTGTTTCTTACTGCTTTGCAGGTAGATGTAAGTATAAAATTATGGAAAAATGGATTCACGGTCAATGATGATTTCAGAAGTTATTCTGATGGTGCAAGTCAGCAGTTTCTGAACTCCATCAAAAAGGGGTAAGTTATCTTTGTAAATAGAAGCATATTTTAGGCATGTTTCATGTGGAAGAATCTTTTTTAACTTCATAGATCCCCACACATTCACAGATAAACTTCTTATAAAATTCACATTTCATAAGATAGGTTTTCTTAAAGGATCCACAGCTGTACTTCTGAGGATAGTTTAGAAACTTGTGTTCTGATCAACCAAAATCTTAAACTAATTCATTTTGTTGAGTATGCCTTAAAACCAAAGTTTTAATTTAGTATTTATGTTATTTAATATTAATATTTAAATATTTAGACATCTTTAGAGTCTTTGAATCCAGTGATATTAGTGTCCTATAATGTTTATTATATATTTATGACTCTAAGAGTTATATATGCTTTGTCTAGAAAATTTTAAAAATATATTAAGAAGAACTTGAAAATCACCTGTAATTTCACCACCCAGAAGTAACTGCTGTTAACATCTTGGTGAATTTTATTCTGACATTTTCTGTTCATGGATTCATATATATTATACGTATAGTTATTTTTTAAAACAAATACGAATTTATCATTATGAGATATTTGAATGCATCTGCATACTGTTTTATCATAATGATGACCGATAATTTATATATACAGTTTATCGTTGGCAATTTAGATTATTTCTTATTTAATAAAAAAATCTGCATCTATCCTCAGTTGAAGCTGAAGAAAATTAAAACAAGTCCACGAGAGCCAAAGTAGAACTTTAAGTATATCCCACCTGAATTTAGAGACCGTCTTAAGTATAGATTTAACGCATTGAACACTAATGACCGAAAACCAGACAAGTTGTGGAATAGCATCAAGGACATCATACATGAAGAAAGCAAAAGGTCGTGAAAAAGATAGGAATGAAAGAAAAGACCAAAATGGATGTCAGAACAGTCTCTGAAACTTTCTCTTGAATGTAGAGCAGCTAAAGGGAATGGAAGAAATGATGAAGTAAAAGAGCTAAACAGAAGATTTCACTGGGCGGCTTGAGAAGACAAAATAAAGTATTATAATGCAACATGCAAAGACCTGGAGTTAAGCAAACCAAAAGGGAAGAATACGCTCAGCATTTCTCAAGCAGAAAGAACTGAAGGACCTACTTTGGTGAGTAGCATCTGGGGTCTTAAAAGCTTGTGAGTGGCCATGTAAGATACTCCACCCCGTCTGGAGCAAGGGAGAATCAAGAAAACCAGAGACACGAGGGAAAGATTAGTCCAAAGGACTAATGGACCACAGCTACCACAGCCTCCACCAGATTGAGTCCAGCACAACTAGATTGTGCCCGGCTACCACCACCAACTGCTCTGACAAGGATCACAATAGAGGGTCCTGGACAGAGCTGGAGAAAAATGTAGAACAAAATTCAAACTCAAAAAAAAAAACAAACAGACTTACTGGTCTGACAGAGACTGGAGGAACCCTGAGAGTATGGCTCCTGGACACTCATTTAACTCAGTACTGAAGTCACTTCTGAGGTTCACCCTTCAGCCAAAGATTAGACAGGCCTATAAAACAAAATGAGACTAAATGGGCACACCAACCCAGGGACAAGGACAAGAAGGCAGGAGGGGACAGGAAGGCTGGTGTTGATGGGGAACCCAAGGTCGAGAAGGGGAGAGTGTTGACACATCATGGGGTTGGCAACCAGTGTCACAAAATAGTATATGTATTGTTTAACGAGAAGCTAATTTTGCTCTGTAAACCTTCATCTAAAGCACAATTTTAAAAAAGAACTGAAGGAAAAATTCAAGCCTCAATTTGCAATATTGAAGGATTCTATGGACAAACTATTGAACGACACAGATAGCATCAAAAGAAGATGGAAGGAATACACAGAGTCACTGTACCAAAAAGAATTGGTCTATGTTCAACCATTTCGGGAGGTAGCATATGATCAAGAACTGATGGTATTGAAAGAAGAAGTCCAAGCTGCACTGAAAGCATTGGTAAAAAACAAGGCTTCAGGAATTGACTGAATGCCAGTTGAGATGTTTTAGCAAATGAGTGCAATGCTGAGAGTGCTCAAGAAATTTGGAATACAGCTACCTGGCCAACCAACTGGAAGAGATCCACATTTGTGCCCATTCCAAAGAAAAGTGATCCAACCAAATGCAGAAATTATTGAATAATACCATTAATATCACACGCAAGTAAAATTTTGCTGATGATAATTCAAAAACGGTTGCATCAATACATCAACAGAAATTCAAGTCAGATTCAGAAGAGGACATGGAATGAGGGATGTCCTTGCTGATGTCAGATGGGTCTTGGCTGAAAGCAGAGAATACCAGAAAGATGTTTACCTGTGTTTTATTGACTATGCAAATGCGTTTGACTGTGTGGGTCGTAACAAATCATGGATAACATTGCAAAGAATGGGAATTCCAGAATATTTAATTGTGTTCATGAGGAACCTGTACATGGACCAAGAGGAGTCATTTGAAGAGAGCAAAGGGATACTGCATAGTTTAAAATCAGGAAAGGTGTGTGTCAGGGTTGTATCATTTCACCATACTTATTCAATCTGTATGCTGAGCAAATAATCTGAGAAGCTGGACTATACATGAAGAGGAACGCAACATCAGGATTAGAGGAAGACTCATTAACAACCTATGATATGCAAATGACACAGCTTTCCTTGCTGAAAGCAAAGAGGTCTTGAAGCACTTACTGATGAAGATCAAAGACCACAACCTTCATTATGGATTACACTTCAACATAAAGAAAACAAAAGTCCTCACAACTGGACCAGTAAGCAACATCATAATAAACAGAAAAAAAATTCGAAGTTGTCAAGGATTTCATTTTACTTGGATCCACAATCAATGCCCATGGAAACAGCAGTCAAGAATCAAACTGCATATTGCATTGGGCATATCTACTACAAAAGACCTCTTTAAAGTGTTAAAAAACAAAAATGTCACTTTGAGGACTAAGGTGTGACTGACCCAAGCCATGATATTTTCAGTCACCTCATATGCATGTGAAAACTGGACAATGAGTAAGGAAGACAGAAGAAGAATTGATGCCTTTGAATTGTGTTGGCAAAGAATATTGAATACACTGTGGACTACCAGAATAAAAAACAGTCTTGGTAGAAGCACAGCCAGAATGCTCCTTAGAAGTGAGGATGGCGAGACTTGTCTCATGTACTTTGATCTTGTTATCAGGAGGTACCAGTCCCTGAAGAAGTACATTATGCTTGGTGAAATAGAGGGTCAGTGAAAGAGAGGAAGAGCCTCAATGAGAAGGATTTACACAGTGGCTGCAACAATAGGCTCAAGCCTAGCAAAGATTGTGAGGATGGCATATGACCGGGCAGTGTTTTATTCTGTTGTGCATAGGGTCACTCTGAGTTAGAACTGATTCAGAGGCACCTAACAACAACAACAACATCCTTGTATTTAAATATATTTTAAAATTAACAGCTTTATTGAGATATTATTAACGTACCATAAAATTCATCCTTTTAAAGTGCATAATTCAGTGTTTTTTAGTATATTCAAGTTCATCTATGCTGTGCCGTGTATCAGTACTGAATTCCTTTTTATTGCCAAATAGTATTCCATTGTATGTGTATATCACATTTTATCTGTTAATCAGTTGATGGACATTTGGGCTGTTTCTAGTTTTTACCTATTATGATAATGCTGCTATGAACATTAATGTACAAGTTTTTGTGTAGACATGTATTTTCCGTCCTCTCAGGTATATGCCTAAGAGCAGAATTGCTGTTAACTCTGTTTAACTTTATGAGGAGTCACCAAACTGTTTTCCAAAGTGGCTGTACCATTTTACATTCCCACCAGCAGTGTATGAGGGTTATAGTTTTTCCATTTCCTCACCAACACTAACTGTACACTAATGAGAAAAGGTATCTATGGGATATTGCTAAAATAAAACAGGTTGCAGAATAATGTGTATAGATTGATCCCATCTGTGGGAAAAAAGTAAAATAATTATATAGAGTTGCTATATGTGTAGACAAAATCTGGGAGAGGCCACACCAAAGTTTTTTAAATTAAAGTGGGATTTCTAAGTTTACACATTTTTACATTTTTAATGTCTTTTTTTGAAAAACAAGCACGTATTACTTATTTTTCAATAAAAAAATTTAAAACTTTCTTACTGAAGTATGACTTACATAAAAGTACACAAATTTTAAGTGTATACTAAATGAATTTGAATTATTTCTGTTATCAGAAAAAAATTTATATTAGAGAATTTGTTAAATTTTTTAACATCTCTGTGGAAGTTCATTGCTTGTATATATTAAATATATTCCATAGCTTTCTACACTTTCAAGTGATCATTAGAAAAGACTTTACCTTCAAAAGACCATAACATTCAACAAATATTTGTCCAAGTTCTGCTATGTACCACATATGATTCCGGAGTATGTTTGTGAGCAAAACATACGTAGTCCCTGCATACCGGGGGCTCACCTTGTTCAAAAGAGAGGCATCTGTGGTACACTAGACAAAGCACTGGGTAGAGGTCAAGTCCTGACTATTTAATCTCTCTGGTAGGAAGAAGAAATGTGAAAACATTTCTTTTTAAAATTCTGATATGTTTGTTATTTTACCTTTGTCGTTTCCAAAGTAAATCTCTATTTTAATTTTCATTCAAAAATTGAAATGCGAGCTTCATATTTTTGTAGCACTTTTCAGTCCTATTTGGGCAGGCACCTATAAAAATGATCAAACTGTTTAAATTTAGCAGTATATAGTCATCAAGTATTTCATGACTTTGGTACTGCTGGAAAACTCATGCATGAATTTATGGTCTGAAAATTACTCGTTCTGGATTTCTGATATTGTTCAAACTATTTAATCATATTATTACCTTTAAATAAATTTAATTCTGTCAGTATAGGGTCTGTTATATGCCTTTGTTTCTATATATTATCCAGTTCTTTGTTTTGCATACAGAATATGCTTTTCAGAGAAAGAGAAAACATACTGGAAACTTTATTTTTATCATTTTGTTTCTTTTCCTTTCCAGGGAACTACCTTTAGAATTACAGGGGATTTTTGATAAAGAGGAGGTGGATGTTAAAGTTGAAGATAAGAAAAATGAAGTATTTATGTCAACGAAGCCTGTGTTCCAGCCCTTCTCGGGACAGGGTCACAGATTGGGAAGGTGAGCAGACGCTGGGTCTGTTTTCCACCAGCAGAGGCCTGAGTTATAGTCAACCCATCATTATTTTACCTGTGTAGAGCATGTGGGTAGAGCTTAGCGTTTCTCCATTGGAAATGAAATTCTTTATGTTAACTTTCATGAGTACTCCTAAGTCATATTTACCTTAGTGTAAATTACTATATGCTGGCACTACACTATAAAATCATGGAAGCTTTTTGGTTTTATTAAATTGTAACAGTCTGTCTGATTAAGGACATAGGCAGAATTGGATGAATAAATCATTTTTTTTGCCCTTACACCCACCACTTAAGCTTTACCAATTTTATTGAATACATATGCTAGTATTTTAATATTAGGGTTCTATTTCATAGATAGTTACCAGTGCCTCCAACTGTTCTATGATCAATATCTGAATTTTGAGGTACTAAAAATGAAAATGTGCTTGATAAGGTTAGTATCAATATCAAATTCTGTTAATTATTTTCACAGTGTGCAGTGGGTACCATGTCTAATTATGCCTCATGACAGAATATGCAAAGAGGTCAGATATGGATTTACTTTTATTTTTATGAATTCTCATTCATATTTTAATTATCAACATTGGTAAGGTGCATACATATTCATACATACATACATACAAAAATTTCTGAATATGACTTACAGAATGATAGAAAATACTTTGTTTCTTTTCTTTTTCTTTATAACCCACGGAGTAATCTTTGTAGCGAACTTGTGATTTCTTTTAGAAATTTTCCCCTGGGGAATACGTAAAGATAAAGTCCATAGACTTATCAACCCTATAAAATTATTTGTTCTGTAAAGTGCTATTCAAATACTACTAATAATACATTTATGTAACACTTTATAAGCTTACAAATTATTTGAATATGCATTTTGTTAGATTTTTACAACCATCATATGGGGTGGATATAACTAACAATAATTTATCTTTATGTTGTTACTGAGGAAACAACTCAGAAAAGTTCAGTGATTTGGCCAAATCACATAGCTAGTAAAGAGCAAAGGAGAACCTGAAAATATACTTTTAGAACAATGTTTTTTCCTTTCTATCACCCATTTCATTGTAATTGATAGTAAAAATAACCACCGTATACTTGGACATATTCCATTTGTGTGGTTATTATACCAAATGCCATGTGTGTATCTTTGTGTGTGTGTGAGAGAGAGAGAGAAACAACACTGAAGCTGTAGTACCTCCGTCTTTAAAGAACTGAATTAAGGTCGTATAGAAATAGACCTGATTTTCTGAGATCCATTTAACTCCTTGTCCATTTTATTTCAACAAAACATGTTTGTGGAACACTGAATATGTGCCTGAGCTACCTAACTGTCTTTGAAATGTGCTTAATCTGTTTTGAACACCAAGAAAGGGAAATTAAACCTATAAAGTATACATTCTTATTTTTCTAACAATAGTACAATACTTTTAAAGTTTCACCAAGGAAGACTTCCCCTCCACATCGTCATCATGATAGGTTATGGTTATATTCTACATATTCCTAATTCTTTCTATAATTCATTATAAATGCAAGGTTAAAATAATTTTAATATTTTAGTTATATGTCCTGGTTTAGAAAAACTTATATGAATCATAATCTTCATATACTTTTGTAATCTTATTTTAACACTGGGGAAGATTTGAAGAAACTTGCTAAAAATACCTTTGTCAATACTTTGTGCAGTTTAAGTCTTAAAAAACCTTGTAAATAAATACTGTGGTTGTATGTATTTGCGTTTGATTATCATTTGAACTTCTCTTTTGAACTTATTTTATATCCCTACCTATTCTCTCTTGGGCCAGTTTAATGAGAAAATAATTGATGATTTGCATTTTTAAGGAAATAAGAGAAAGGGTAGAAATAACCTGATTGGGATCTTGATGGAGAAATACATAGTTCTAACGTTACACTCAAGTTTCAGTGATAGGATTGGTAATTCAATTTAAAGAGAACCAGTCTTTAAGTGTATGTGTATACATCACCACCCAACACAATTATTTAGTCAAAACCTGTTATTTAGCTTATCCCCCATCTCAGTTATTTTCTGGAGTTCAAGTTTCGTTCCTTTCCTCCCATTAAGTCACCTGTGCCACTTTATACTGGAGTTTTTTGTTTTTGTTTTTAGTTACTGAAAGAAAGAAAATGTGAACTTCATGTTGTATCACATCAGGAGGCACATAATAACTCTTTGCCCCAGATGAATAATACAAAGAATCAGTGGTTTAACCTGGTAACAGTCAGATCTCTTTTGTTAAAAAGTTATGTTTTTCCTTTCACAGCCAGCAAGTGAGGTGATACTTTGGCATCATATGAACCTTCAGTTCACCACAGCCTGTTACTTAATTGCTTTAAATGTGATGATCCTTGCCCGAATCAGTTATTTCATTGTTGTTGTTATGTGCCCTTTAGTTGATTCCAACTCATAGCAACGCTATAGGACAGAGTAGAACTGCCCCAGAGGGTTTCCTAGGCTGTAATCTTCACAGGAGCAGATTTCCAGGTCTTTTGTCCCACTGAGCTGCTGGTGAGTTCAAACTGTAGACCTTTCAGTTAGTGGCAAGTGCTTAGTCATTGCACTACCAGGGCTCAGTTATTTCATTAGAGATTACCAAATGGTGGTCTTCTGTATCTGTCATTCCTTTTACATCTATTAAAGATTTTTTTATTGAGAGATATCATGAAAATATGGGAGGACATAGTATTAATTATGTGTAATAGACATGGGAGAAGAAACTTGGGGTACTGTTAGCAGTGACACAGGAAGGCTGAGTAGATTGGAGAAGTATGGAGAACTAGGAGATTCTTTATTAAACCATGGTATATAGTAATGGTTATACAGCTATTTTTGGAAAGCAGTATTAATGAAAACACAGAGTTTTGAAAGTTGTTTAATTTTTGAAATTACTTATTCAACAAATATTTTTTCAAGGGCACCTATTACATATTAGGCATCGAAGACACAAAACTTCCTTGCCTTTGTTTTGCTGCCATTCTAACGGGAGTAATAGCTCAATAAATTGACTTGAGTAATTTACAAGTGCCATCATGAAAGTAAGGAGTAACTGATGTTTAAGGTTAGACTAGCAAAGAGTACATCGGTAGAAAAATGGCAACAGGTTAAGGAACTCTTCAGCTCATTCTTGAGGATTCTCTTTGACCAGGCAGATGGTGTTGAGTACCATAGAGTCAGTTCCAACTCATAGCACCCAATAGGACAGAGTAGAACTGCCTGAGAAATCATTTTAATTCTCCTGAAGCCCAGATTTCTGAGGTCAATGGAGTTGGGGTAACTCCACCCAGGCGATTTGCTCTTAGGTATCTTTTTGAACCTTGAGCCTTTAAGGAACTGGTTTTCCTAAAGTCGCCTTCAAGTCAAACAATAGCCTGGTAAGCAGCTTAGGCATTGCACTCTTTTGGAGGGTTATCTTATGTGCTGTCAGTTTCGAGAAACAAGAACTCCAAGGTCTGACTGGAAGCTATGTTTTAGGACATATGGCATGTCCTTAATGACTCTTTTTACAACTGACTGACCCTGAAGCCCTGCATGTGCTCTGACTCTGTCTTCTGAGAAACCAACAGGAAAGGAATTTGCAGTGATCTTTAGAATCCTTGGAGCCCTGGTGGCACAGTTAATAGCTACGGCTGCTAACCAAAAGTTGGCAGTTTGAATCCACCAGCCCCTCCTTGGAAAACCTATGGGGCAGTTCTTCTCTGTCCTGTAGGGTCTCTCTGAGTCGGAATTGACTGGACAGCAGTGGGTTTCTTTTTTTAGGGTCCTTGGCGTCACAGTGATTAAACACCACTGCTAAGCAGAAGTTCGGCAGTTCAAACCCACCAGCTGCTCTGCGGGATGAAGATGTGGCAGTCTGCTTCTATGAAGATTTACAGCCTTGGAAACCCTATCAAGCAGTTCTGCTGTGTCCTGTAGGGTCACTATGAGTCAGAATCAACTTGACGGCTATGGGTTTAGTTTTTTTTGGGTTTTCAGGAGACTGTCCTGCTTGGATCCTGCCTATATAACCTATTTTCACCATCCCCTCTTTGGAGAGCCTTCCTGATACCTTCAGGTTGACACTGCCCAATTCAACTCTTATCTACTCAGAATAAATATATTCTGTTACACTAATTTTTGACGTTTCTCTGCATATTTAAGTTTTTAATGTGCCCCGTAGGGTTTTCTAGGCTATAATCTTTATGGAAGCAGATTGCCAGGTCTCTCTCTCAGAGAACCAGTGGGTGGGTGCAAACTGCCAACCTTTTGGTTAGCAGCTGAGTGCTTAATGTAGCGCCATCAGGGCTCCTGGTGATAGAGAAACTGGGGTGCCATAGAGTCGATTCCATGGACAGTAAAAGGCGGTGTTGCAGGTAGAGGAAATAGCGTGTGTAAGGGTGCAGGTGTGAGAACAAGTGGAGTCCCAGATTGCAGGTAGGTAGAGCACAGGGTAGGTATGGGTGATTAGCAAGAAATAAAGTCAGAAAGGTAGGTAGTTATGGATCCATTTTTGAAAGTGGGTTTTCTTTTATTGTCTTGCTAATGGGTCGCTAAGCAGTGAGAAGCAATTGAAGAATTTTAAGGAGGAGTATGGCATAAATCACTATTTTGTATCATATCCTGCATCACATATAGACGGCAGTTTAGCATACTGGGAGCCTTGGTGGCACAAAGGTTAAGAGCTCGGCTGCTAACCGAAAGGTTGGCAGTTCAAATCCACCAGCTGCTCCTTGGAAACCCTAAGGGGCAGTTCCGCTCTATCCTGTAGGGTTGCTATGAGTTGGAATCGATTCCACAGCAACGGGTTAATGCATTTTAGCCTACTGGTAAGAGCACAGGCTTGAGAGTTTCACTATCCTAATATGGTAGAAACTAACCACATGAAGGTATTTAAATTTAAACTTAAATATAAATTCAGTTCCTCGTTCACACTAGCCATATTTCAAGGGTTCAGCAGCCATGTCTGGCTAGAGGCGACTCTATTGGACAATGTGAATATAGAACCTTTCTATCATCTCAGAAAATTCTAGTAGACAGTGCTGCTCTACAGTCAGACTGCCTCGGTTTCCCAAGCCATCACTTACCATCTTACTGATCTTTGAGCAAGTTATTTAACATCCATAAGCCTCAAGTCAGGGCTAATATTGACCCTTCTTCATTAGGTTGTAAGTATTTAGTAAGACAAATGGTTATAAAGCGCTTAACCTCCATTTATGTGGCACATAGTAACATTAAAACGACTTTAGCTATCTGTATTTTTATGATAGCTTGAGGATAAAATTCCTTTTCTGCTTTTTAATAGATCCTTTTTTATCTGTATTTTGTATTTACAGCATTTGCATTTACATTTCTTGGTTTTAGTTTGAATGAGGTTTTTCTTTTCTTTTTTTTCAGATTCCGGCACACAGATTTATGATTTACAAAAGTCTTCATAAAGCTGTTGCTATTGTTGTTAGTTGCTGAGTATATTTAATGTAAAATTTGTATGGTAGTTGTTCAGTGATAAAGTTCTGCTCAATGTCTATGTTTTTTGGGTTTTCTTAGCGCCACGCCAAAAATTGTTTCTAAAGTAAAGAGTATTGAAGTTGAGAATAAAAACAATCTATCTGCTGTCCCATTAAACAACCTGGAACCCATCACTAACATACAGATCTGGTTAGCCAATGGGAAAAGGATTGTCCAGAAATTTAACGTTTCACATAGGTGAGTCTTCATTTCAATATTTATCTGATTTTTTTCCAAGTTTAAATTTCATTGCTGCTTTTTAGTTCCATCAACAGTTATTTTTAAGAACTAACCAAGGATTTTAATAAACAGTTCTGTAAACATAATATATCAAGACAATGGAAATTCTTGGATAATAATAAAATATTTCAGTCTGTTTTATGGATAATCATTTTACTAATCAATTGATTAGTTTTTATTTTAATTAGATAATGTAATTTTTAAATTTTAGTATTTTTAAAATCATACTGTAGCATTATGTATATTGTTATTTGTAGAAAAAGAATGAAAGTGCAGAAAAGTAGTAAAAGAAATAGAAGTCAATTTAAATTCCACCACCCAGAAATAGGAGCCCTGGTGGTACAGTAGTTACGCGTTTGGCTGCTAACCAAAAGGTTGGCAGTTCGAATCCACCAGCCACTCCTTGGAAACCCTATGGACAGTACTACTATGTCCTAATAAGGTTGCTATGAGTCGGAATCAACTCTGCAGCAATGAGTTTGGTTTCCCAACCTGATGACCCATCACACCCAAATATTTTAATGTGTATTTTCAATAAACAATGATACTCTCACACCTAACCACAACACAGCCATCTAAATCAAGAATTTAACTTAATACACTTCTACCAACTCGCATTTGGACCCTATTTCAAGGTTTGCCATTAATCTGCTATCATCCTTTATAGCGAAAGACCAATTCAGAATCACACATTGCATTGAGTTGTCATGTCTCAGTTTGAAATAGTTCCTTAATCTTTCCTTGTCTCAGACAAATGCCAGTGCTTTAGTATTTCTCTGTGTTCATGATTGTATTAGTACAGAAGTGAAAACCAAACCAAACCCATTGTCATAGAGTTGATTCCAACTCATGGTGATCCCATGTGTTACAGGGTAGAACTCTATAGGATTTTCTTTGCTGTAATCATTATGGAAGCAGTTTGCCAGGCCTTTCGTCTGTGCAGCCACTGGATAGGTTCAAACCATTACCCTTTAGATTTACAACACATATTTTTGGGGGACACAATTCAATCCATAACACTAACATAGCGGTTCTTTTTCCAGGATTTTATCATTATGGACATGCACGAGCATTTAGTTAAACAAATATATTCATCACAGTATTGTTTATATTGGCAAAAAACTGGAAATAGTATACGTGTCCTGCAGTAAAGGACTGAATAGATAAGTTATGGTATATTCTTTTAGTGGAGTAGTGTAAAGCCATTAAAAATTACATTATAGAGCATTTAATGAAGTAGAAAATTGCTTACTGAATATTTAGTGTAAAGAATGATGCTGTCATACAGTATAATTAGTTTTCTTATAAAATAAATATGTATGTTTGAATGTATTCATAGGCAAAGAAAGTTCTGGGGTGAGATTAATAGTGGTTTACTCTGGATAATAGACTTTCTATATTTTTTACATTGAACATGTGTATCTTGCATAATAAGCTAAAAAATTTTTTTTGAAGGATTACCTGATCCTTTGATATTACTCCACTACCTATTGTAAATGTTAAACACATAGAGAATACTTACTGAATTAATGAATCCAAATTCTGTAATTTTTTTTATGGCACGTGAACTTCCCCTTCCCATTTATTCCCACTTTCACCACTTTAGTCCTAGTCCCGTATCACTACAAACCTAGATTATAGTAATCTTAGCTGTCATACCTATCACCAGTGCCACCCCCAATCCATCTAGTAGACCATCTCCAAACTCCTAATTCCAAACACACATTGCATTAGTCACATTTATTTACTTCATCTAAGCATCTTTGGTTTTCAGGTGGAAAAACTCACTCAAACTAAACTCACTAAGTAACTAAGCATAGAAGACTGGGCTTTCCGAGGGACTGGAATAAAAACTAGAGAACGGTTAGGAACCAAGCCAGGCACTGTCTCCATCTCTGTTTGGAACCACAGGATTTCAGTAGCAGGAACTCAGGCCTGGTTGCTTAAACCCCTCAGTGGAAACTGATGAGAGTTGTTGTGTCCCAAATCCAGATTTCCAGGAGAGATGAGCTGATTGGCTCTACTTGGGTCAAGTTTTCATGCCTTGTCCAGTAAACTTTGGGTATGAGGTAGGCGTCTGCTGCCCACTGGCTTGGCATGGAAGAGTCAGGAATATTTGAACAGTGTATTTAGCTTTAAAACTTCTGTCGCTACAAAACCTTGTGGCTACCTTCTAAAGAAGCCTATAATAATGGTCTTGCTCAACATATGAATGTGCACCTTCCCCCTTCCCTACCAGCATTTACTCTGTACCTTGCTAAGCCAGTTGCCTCCCTATCTCCATCTGCATAGTTTGTCCAGTTCTCATCATTCCTTGTCCCTCACCTGTAATAGCTTCATTTTTCCAGCCTTTCCAAATCTTACCTGTCTTTCAAGACCACCCTCAAGTCCATCCACCTCCATGAATCTTTCCCCAGCTCCTTTAATCTTTATTGTCTTCTGGCTTTTTTTTAATGTTTATATTCATTATTATAAGCTTTAGCCTTTAGTTATCCAGTTTTTAGTACTCAAATAAATACACAGGACCATGTCCTAGACTTTTTTTGGTAATCCTCACAGATTCAATAGAGAGACACAGTGAATTTTAGTGAATTGATTGAATGGGAGTATTCTGTGTCTTTAGTGATATGCCACATTTCATTATTTGTGAGTTGCACATTTTTTCACATTTTAGCATCTCTGAAATAAGGACGTGTCCTGTAATCTGTTGGCCATATGGTAGTCATGTCATAATTATCTTTGCCTTAGTATCTGCCTCAAAACTTGCAGAACAGTTGTCAGCTGTGTGAAAGAACGTCCCAGAGATAGTAGTGGAGCAGTTTTTAAAAAAGTTCTTTGTCACTAACACAAACACAGTTGATGATAGAGAGGATGGGTATTATGTGGCAAACCATGTACATTGATGACTGAACTGAAAGTGATTCAGAAGATTGGAGTATGAATAGTGTTAAAAAAAAGTTTTAGGAATACCTTAACCATTTTGTTCTACTTATAGTTTTCATTGTATGAAAGCATGTGAGTGGTATGATAAATATTTAGGCCTAAATTAAGTAAAAATATTTTTTCAGTGAACATAAAATAAAAAAGTAAATGTTAAGAAAATATTTTGCCATAGTTTGATTGACTTTTTTTTCAGTGATACATAAAATAATAATGGGTCTTAAATCAATGGCATCTTAGTTTTGATGAACTGTGAGCACATGCCTCTCTCTCTCTCAGTGTGGGAATATATCTGTATGTACTTAGAGCCCTGGTAGCTCAGTGGTTAAGAGCTTGGCTACTAACTAAAAGGTTGGCAGTTCGAATCTACTAGCCGCTCCTTGGAAACCCTATGAGGCAGTTCTACTCCGTCCTGTAGGGTTGCTGTGAGTCGGAATCGACTTGACCACAACGAGTTTGGTTTGGTTTTGGCATATGTATTTAGGTGAGCATAACTTTGAGGTACCTTTAAGATTGCAGTGATCATGTTACATTATACTGACTAACTATGTTCATTATAATATTCTGCCTGCACTGAGATTAAGGATAAAGGAAAACATCAGAAATTACTATATTTAAGTGGTTTCCTAATTGTATTCAAAATACAACATAACCTGTCATTTAAGACCTACAGCCTCTTTTGTACAAGATCATTTGTTGGACTATTTCTGATGAGCTAGGTATATAGATGTATAAACTTGCTATTTTATAAAATTCCAGACATATACAAAAGCAAAGAGAAGCATATAATGAACCTCCATTATTTTTAAGCAAATCTCAGACTTCCAGATAGTTTCATCTGTCAGTATTTCAGTATGTATCTCTAAGAGATAAGGACTTTTAAAAAACGTAACCATAAAAAAAAAAGTAACCATAATAACCTATTGCACCTACAAAGCTTAACAGTAATTCCTTACTATCATCAAATATCTAAGGATCGCCCTTTTACAGTAGCCCAGTCAATCAGTTCTATCATATCATAATGTAATTCTTCTGTGTATTAACATAGCCAGATACCTACACAAGCTGTTATTACCTTAAACTCGTTAATTCAGATTTTCATGATGTTACGTTAATAGTTCATGCTGTTTTACAGGGTAAGCCACATCAAAGACTTCATCCAAAAATACCAAGGATCTCAGAGAAGTCCTCCCTTTTCTCTGGCAACAGCTCTTCCTTTCCTCAGATTGCTAGATGAGACTCTCACTCTGGAAGAAGCCGATTTACAGAATGCTGTAATCATTCAGAGACTCCAAAGAACAGCCGAGCCTTTTAGAGGACTTTCATAGCATTGGTTTTTGATAGACTAAGTGGAAAATTTGCAGAGAGATGATGGTTGTAAGTGGACATGCAAACCAAAATGGGAGAAAAGAATAGTCAAATTCACTGGACTTTTGGTTCAGGTACTGTTTAACTTTGAGATTTTTTTAGTAAGTACAAATTAGTGAAGTAAAATATGACTAGAAACTATATTCAGTGTACTTTTTCCAGAAGGCTGCTCAGAGAGAATATACTTATTTTCAAATACCAATTAATCAGTATAAGGCATATTATAATAGCTAATATGGTATAAAGTAGCAAATATGCTCACAGTCCCTTTCATTCAAACCAGTGTTCATTACCTTCCTACTAAAATGTTAGTTGTCTCAGATTAAAAAGATGGCAATAAAATAAAAAATCATACTTTGTAGGCTAATTGTTTTATAACTGAAATACAATTAAAAGGCTGAAAGGCACTATACCTTAACCTCAAAGTGTTCTCAATTTTCATTCTTTAATGGCAAGATATACTCAAATGTTAATTTGGCAACAGTACCTAAGGTGTATTTTCATTTAAAGTTCTTTTCTCTCCAGGAACACCACCAAACCAGTCCATCCTCTTTCTATTTTATTTCTCTTGAAAATCAGAGCTTTATTTTTAGCTGACATTTGAGGTTAGTCATTCATTTGCCAGTACTCATTTAGTATCTGATGTCTGTGTTGTCACACTATTAGTTGATATTTTTAGTTGCATCACTTAAAGTATGGTTTTTTATTTCATACATCAGAGTCAACCTGTGTGTACGTTAAAGGATTATTCATTACATTCTGATGCCACGAAGGAAACCATGGTTTGTATCTTAGACTTAACTGAAACCAGTTAGACCTTGATATTTCACTGTCAGATTAAATTTCTTTGCCTGAAAATGATAAGTTTGAGAAGCTTCTTTGTTGGTGGACTTTTGAATCAGATTTGCAGTGAAGTATGTATTCAGGGTGTCAAGGCACTAAGTGCTGTGCCTACTGCCTGTCATGTTTATAGGGCACTGGATGTATATACTGTAAAGCAGCAGTTCTCAAACCTGCTGGTCTCAACACTTTGGCTTATGTGGGTTATATCTATCAATGTTATATTAGAAATTAAAACAGTTAAAAAATATTCATTTAATAACAATAAGCATATTTCACATTAACATAAACAACATTTTTATGAAAAAATAGCTGTTTTACAAAACACAAAAAGAATTAGTGAGAAAAGTAGCATTGTTTTTTCCGTTTTTGCAAATGTCATTAATGTCTGACTTAAAGAAGACAGATGGATTCTCGTATCTGCTTCTACATTCAATCTGTTGCAGTATCACACATCATATAGCCACAGAAAATGCCAGTGTACTCTCCTGAGCAAGTGAAAATAGCAAATAACTTCTTGGTGTGAATATGAAAATAGTTTGAACCTTACAGACTCCCTGAAAGTGTCTCAGAGACCCTCCAGGGGTCCCCAGAACCATAGTTTGAGAACCAGTGCTGTAAAACAATGGTTTGCAGTAGTTCTCAAGCCCAGGGGAAGAGTCACGTGGGAAGCTTTTCAAAAATCCTCTGCCTGCCACCTACCACACACGTTCTGATTCATTATCTTTGGGATGAGTCCTACATCTCTGCATTTTTAATCTTAAGTGATTCTTAAGTATGTGGTCAAAGAACTACTCTTTGGGAAATTTTGCACTAAGCTTCCACCTTAACAAAGCCTGCATCCTTCACCATGGGCAGTAAAGATTTTCCACTGAAATGAGGCTGCTAGACCTCTAAGTTTTGATTCTCATCCCCTGCAGTTTGCTCTTAGAGAAGTTGTTCCCCTTTAACCCAGAACTAATGACATAAACCTGTTTTATCTCCTATCACAGAGACAAGGCTGGGAACGTTTAAATGAAGTTTTTATTAAAGGCTCAGGAATAGCAAAAGGGAAATATACATACAACTAGATGACCTGGCTTATAGAGCTGTATCTTGTGTTCACAGTCCATTTTAAGAATGCTTCTTTTCCTAGCTTCCAGCCTTCCGTGTGGCAGGTCCATCTTTTTATTGGGAAGGGAGGGAGGACAAAGGAGAGCCTTTCCCTTTTGTGCTTTTCCCTGAGAAATGAACAGGTACATAATAGAAAATAAGTATTTATTGTCAGCAATGTTTACAGCAATGTTAGAGCACTACCTAGAGTGAAACACAAATTATTGTATTCTTTTTAAAAAGGGTAAAATCAGTGAACGTCCAAATATAGAAAATAACATGATGATTGTTAATATATGCACAAGAATCTTTAAAGTGTTTCATAGAGGCCTGTATTATAAAGCGTTTTATAATTTTCATTTACATTATTATAATCAAAATATGATTCACCATGTATATCTATATAGGGACCTCTCATTGGGAATGTTCCATGTGTGCATATAGAAAAGCCTCCTTTGTGGATTTTCCTGTTACCCACAGTGTAATCAGAAGATACATTGGAGATTTTCTTGTGTGTACAGGTAGAATACACCCAGTGAGGGGTCTCACTAGAGAAGAACCTGTCATCAGCAATAATCCTCATTTTGAAACTGTGAATAATATTCTAAATATTATAATAATGTGAATAATATTCTGAAAAGTTTTTTAAAGTTAGAATCATTCATTAAAGCTTTTTGCCTGAAAGTTAAAAAGTTGTAAACCTAGGGAAAAAAAAATATACATATTTGTTAATTAAATGTGTAGAATACTCAAATAGGCTGACTTTGGAAAACAAACTGAAAACGTCCTTCCAAGGGAAGGAAGACTTGAAGATAAGATTTTAGATGTGGATTACCATTTGACCTAAACAGTTGTTTCCAAACTGTCATCTGTTTCCTGAAAACTGTTGCTAAGGCTAATATACAGAAATGCAGATTCCAGTTTACTGGTTAAATTACTATGCATTTATCCAGATTAGAAAAATGATCTTATTTATGTTATATACTTCTCATTCAATATGCTTTTCATTACTTTTCAGTGTGTTGAAAATATGTGTGCATTGATTTCAGTGCCTTAAAGTCTTTTGAAAGCAATCTTTTGCTAATGGTTAAAGATCTGTTTTCTTAAGGGTGTAATACTGTTCATTAAAAGGATCTGTGAAATAATATACACGTGTTTGTTATAAGATACCTACGTAAAGTGGCATTTGTCATTTTTACTTGGCAGTCATTCAGTTTGAGAATCAACAGACATTTATTAGGTGCCTTCTGTGTGTCTTCGTGGCATAGTGGTTAAGAGCTCGGCTGCTAACCAAAAGGTCGGCAGTTGGAATCCACCAGCTGCTCCTTGGAAACTCTATGGGGCAGTTCTACTCCATCCTATAGGGTCGCTATGAGTCAGAATCGACTTGATGGCAATGGGGTGGGGTGGGTTCTGTGTGTCAGATACTTTAACCAATGTTACTTTCATTAAATACTCAGAAATGTACAAATAGTATTTTTAATAGTACCTTAATGATTCTATTTATTTTTTAAACCATTCTTGGTGTCCTGAGTTGGACTAACATGACGACTCCTGGTAGGGTTTACTTCTTTGTTCTTTCCCTTTTTAAGTACAAACCATTTAATTAAAAAATTGCTGATCATACCAAATCCTCAGACAACAGTGGCTCATTTAGTAGAGATGAATATTTGAATCTTTGTTATTTGTTTTAAATGTTTTTTTTGTACAAGTAATTCATATTCATTTTAGAAAATTATAAAATATATGCTAAAATGTTTTTTAAATTACCTATTCCACCATCAAAGATAAGCCCTGTTAACATTTTGGTGTACATCCTTTCAGGTTCTTTTAGTGTCTCAGTCTTTAGTTTTGTTTTAATCAAAAGACAGCCTTCTTGGTTATAGTAATACTATTTCATCTAGTGAGATTTAACTTATTTGTCTTTTCTTATTAGAAATTAAATTAGGAACGTAACATCATTATACTAAAATAATAACTGTTAGGAACAAATTCTTTTTATTTTAATTACCTTTCTGCGCAAAAAAAAAAAAAAAAAAATTTTTTTTAACCTGCTTTTCAGTACTAAAGATGCAGTAGTATACACAACAAACTGCAAGTATTGGGAATGAACTGTTTACAAGCCTGCTAAAAGTACATATAAAAGGATGTATATAAAAGTAGATTGTCCAAAGAAATTTAGCTTGAATTTATGTTTAGTTTCTAAGGAATTAAATATTTAGCATATGCATTATCTAAATTATCCTTCCACTATTAATGGGGCTGCAATCAAGGAAGCATTTTGTAGATCAAGGAATTGCATAGAAAATGGAATGACTTCCCTTAAACTGGAGAGTGCATCCATTAGAAGATTCAATTGTGACAAAAAATCCAAAGTAACAGTGGCTTACAAAATAAAATTTTATTTATTTCCCACACAAAAGTCCAGAGGGAAGCAGTTCAGGACTGGTAGTTCAGTTTCATGAAATCATCAGACTCCTGTATAGTTGATCTGCCTGTCTCAGACAAGTTAACTGTGGGCCAAGATAGTGATGGCTTCACTTTCAGTGCTTCAGCAGGAAGAAGCACACTCCTTTCCTTTTCTTTTTTTAAACAGCTTTCTTGGGATGTAATTCACATACCATACCATTCACCCACTTAAAGTATACATCTCAGTGGTTTTTAATATATTCACAGGGTTGTGCAACCTATTACAATCTAGTTTTAGAATATTTTTGTTCTTTCTAAAAAATAAAAAAAAATATATACCCATTAGCAGTCATTGCCCACCCGTATACTCAGTCCTGTTATTGTTGGTTGCTATGGAGTTGATTCTGACTCTTGGACCCCATGTATGCCAAGTAGAACAGCTCCATAGGGTTTTCAAGGCTGTTACCTTTCAGAAGCAGATTGCCAGACCTGTCTTCCAAGGTGTCTCTGGGTGAGTTCAAACCACCAGCCTTTTGGCTAATAAAGCACTTAATTGTTTGCACCATCCAGGGACTCCTCCCTCGGTCCTAGGTAACCACAGATCTACATTTTGTCTTTATAGATACATGTACTGTGGACATTTATAAATGGAATCATACAATATGTGGTCTTATATGACTGGCTTCTTTCAATTATACTGTTTTCAGGGTTCACCCATGTTGTAGCATGTATTAGTACCTCATTCCTTTTTATCATTCAATGGATATAACATTTTGTTTATCTGTTCATCAGTTGATGGGCATGCGGGTTGGTTCCACCTTTTGGGTATTATGCAGTTATTTATAATAGTGGAAAAAACTATCTTAAAAAGCTACAGGTTTTTGGGTGGACATTATTTTCATTTCTCTTGGGTAGATACCTAGGAGTGGAATTGCTAGGTCATATAGTAACTCCATATTTAACTTTCTGAGGAACTGCCAAACTGTTTTCCAAACCTGCTGTACTATTTTACATTCCTACCAACAGTGTATGAGAGTTCTGATTTCTCTACATCCTCCCCAAAACCTGTTGTCTTTTTTCTTACAGCCATCCTAGTGGGTGTGAGGTGGTATTGTGGTTTTGATTTGCATTTCCCTAATAACTAATGACATTGGGCATTTTCTCATGTGTTTGTTGTCCATTTCTATATCTTCTTTAGAGAATGTCTATTCACATCCTTTGACCATTTTTAAATTGGATTATTTGTCTTTTTGTTGTAGAGTTGTGAGAGTTCTTTATATATTCTGGATACAAGTCCCTTGTCAGAGATAGAATTTGCAAATGTTTTTGCCCATTCTGTAGGGTTGTCTTTTCACTTTCTTCATGGTGTCTTGTAAAGCACCAAGTTTTTCATCTTGGTGAAATTGAATATGTTTTCTTTTATCACTTGTGCTTGTGCTGCCCTGTCTTTAAGAAACCATTGTCTAACCAGAGGTTACAAAGATTTGTTCCTGTGTTTTCTTCTAAGAGTTTTATAGTTTTAGCTCTTGGTCTGTGATACATTTTGAAATAATTTTTGTATATGCTATGACCCCCTTCTCTTTTATGACCTTTCTGAAAAATTGCACACACCATTTCTGCTTGCCTTCGGCTTTCGTTCAGTGGCCAGAACTTAGTTGCATGGCCATACCCACCTGTGTGTGAGGTTGGAGAATGTCTGTTTCAGGCATCCAGTATCTAAGTTACCAGCTTGAAAGCTTGTTCAGCCAGAATCCTAGTCTGTGAACAAGTCGATTCTGTTGTTTCGTTTTAATAATAAATTTATTTTCCGAATTTCATCCACGTAGATCTAGCAGGAGGGTTTAACGCAAACCGCAGGCACCTGTAGCCCTAGCCTTTCTGCAGCCCGCCCACTCCCTCGGTGACCTACCCAAGGAAAATGGTCTCGAGGGACTTGCTGGCCTTTTCCCGCCCCAGCGAATTTGGGCTCTTGGCGTTTTTCCCTTTGCGGAAACGAAACTGTGCGCTTCGCGGTTCTCGATATCCCCCGCCCGTAACCCTCGGACCGGGACGCAAGGGGAAGCGCCTCTGGCTCCTAGGCTCCCCGGCCACCCCCTGCGCGCACCACACCCCCTCGGCCGCGAGCCATCCCAGTCCCCGAGGGCTGAGGCGCTGGCGGGGCCGGGAAGTGAGTTCCCCTGCGGTGGTGCGATAACACCAGAGAGTGACAGCCGCAGTCGGATCTGTCGTGTGCCATGGCCGTGGCCTCCGAAGGGACCTCAGCGCTGGCAGTGGAGGCGCCGCCGCCGCATCCCGAATCGCACACTTTGGAGCCCAGCTCGGTGAGCGCAAAGCGAGGGGCAAGAGACCGGGATCTTAGCAAGGCAAGAGAAGGGGCTCTGGGCTCCAGCGCGCAGATGCCTGGTGAGAGGATCCTACCGCGCCCGGAGATGTTGGGGCATCTGGTCGCAGCTCCTTTAACTCAGCTAGGGTCAGCCTTGTGGGAGCTCGGCCCAAGCCTTCAGTCTTCTAAACTGCCCTTAGTGGGATTTGACAGGCTGAAGATATTCAGGAATCCTACAGTACCTCTTTAGTCATCTCAACTCCAGGCAGAGGGTTGGGAAACTGAGTCCTAAGCAAGTGAAGTAACTTGCTGGATTCATTCAGTTAGGTGGAACCAGTGACAGTCCCTGGTCTCCTGATACCCATTCCAGGGCTCTTGTCCACTCCAGGTCCTCCTGGACAGTCTTTTGAGCCCTGGGGTGTAGGGCTTTCCATTGTGAGTGAGGAGGCTGCCTTCCCTCCCCGATCTCCAGGCAGGTGGTGTGGGCTTAGCCTCCCTCTCAAACCCTGACTTAACCCAGGCATCAGGCTTTTTCCAAAAGGACACTTCCCTAGGCTCCAGGGTGAGGATGGTGGGTAGGTGGGAACCCAGGGATGTCTTCAGTCTTTTGGCGTCCTCTGTATGGGTGGAGCTGGGATTCGTTCGGAAAGGATGGCTGCACTGGAGAGAACTTAGGAACTCTGGGCTTTCTGTGTCAGGCTGAATGCTACATCCTCTCCCTGCTCTGTGGCCAAGGCATTCTCTATGGGGCTTTACTTGACCACCACCTCCATTCCCCATCTTGCTTATTCTCAGACACCTCAGAGCAAAGAGCTGTGGCTCCCAAGAAAGAAATGAGATGACGCCCTTGGGAAAACTCATTTCCCATTGAAACTTAGGAATTCGGGTGAGGTTAATGGCAACAGGGAAAAAACATTGCCAATGAAGTGCCAGCATTTAACTTTCATGACAACCCTATGAAATATATATTATTCCCATTTTACAGGTGAGGAAACAAGTTCAGTGAGATTAAGTAACTTGTCCTAGGTCACATAGCTAGAGATGGCAGAAATACGATTTGAAAACAAGTTCAGCTGACTCTATAACTTGTACTGAGTCCTCTGTGAAGGGCTTATGATTAGGAAGATAAAATTGTCAAAACTCTTAAAATTATATCCCTAGTTTCATTTGGAATTTCTTTTTCTGTCCTTTGAATGCCTTCTATGTGCCAGAAACTTGCTAGACACATTTAGGGAGAAACAAGAGTCTTATTATGGGAGAGGCGAAGGCTGCCATGTTGGATTCTTCCTGTTCTTAAAGTTTTCTGGGAGTTGAAATAATGTTCATACAAATTTCAGAAAAGGAGACCACATTCTGCCTTGAGTGTGGGTTTCTCCTGTGAGTAGGAGAGCATGCAGAGGATGTGATAAACCCTTATCTGGGAAGACCTTCCCTTCAAAAGAGCCTAGTGGGGCCTCCTTCAAGATAGTAAAATGGGTGAAGCCATAGTCTTCTCCACTCTCCCTTGCACCCCCAAGCATAGGATAAGAAAGAAGAATTCCCATCATCTTTTGAAGAAATATCACTACACCTTGTCTTCTTGGCCATTTATTCTTCAACAAATACATATTGAGCACCTACTGTATGCCAAACATTGTTCTAACAACTGGAGACACCATGGTGAATAAAACAGTTATGGTTCATGCTCTCAGAGAGCTTATATTCTGTTGGGGAGAGGCAGGAAATAAGATATATCAGGCAGCAAGTTTGATGAGAGACATCTGGGTGGTCAGGGAAGGCCTCTTTGAGGAGGTGGCATTTAAGCTGAGACCTAAATGAAAAGGAGTCAGTTATGCGAAGATCTAGAGGAAGATGGCAGAAGGACCGGGAAGTGCAAAGGCCTTGAGGGAGCAACAGGCTGAGTTTGAGGGATAGGAATAAGGTCACCATGGCTGGAGAAGAGCTATCTAAGTGAGGTGGGAAAGGGGTGGGAGCTGGTCAGCAGGCTTCAGTAGGCTTTACTGAAACTGTAATGGCAAGCTGTTTGAGAGTTTTAAGCAGAGAGAAGACATGGTCTGATTTACGATTATTTAAAGATCACTTGGCTGCCGGGCAGAGAGTGGATTGTAGACAATGAGAGCAGAAGCAACGAAGCCACTTAGGAGGCTCTCACTGTGGGAAAGGATCAAGGATGATTCAGGGGCCCGAGCCACTGGGTGGACAGTGGGGCCATTTAATGCAGTAGGAACAACTGGATTAGGAATTGGTTTAGACAGTGGGATGGGAAATCAGGAGCTGTGTTTTGACCATGTTTAGCTGAGATGCCTGTCAGACATCCATGGGAGGCTGTGAGTAGGTAGTTGAATATTCGAGTCTGGCATTCGCTGGATAGCTTGGGGCTAGTGATATACAGTTGAGGGTCATAGCATTCCTTCTTTTCAGTGATGACCTGGTAGATGGGGAGAGGGGGCGCAGGAAGGAGAAGGATATGTTCTGATTTGTAATGTTTGCTGATTCCATGGTATAAATACTTTTACCATGGGTGATTACAACTGCCAGTGGTTTAACAACTGGCTTGCAAAATTCTTGAACATTTAACAATCAGCTCTCAGAGCCACTGCCTCATTTGCTCATCAAAACAACTCCGTGAAGTTGGCAGGGATGTTCCATTTGAAAGATGAGGAAAGCAAGGCTTAGAGAAAGTGACTTCTTCAAGGTCACAGAGGGAACAGGGTGGCAAAGAAAGGGGTCAAGCCCAGGTCTCCTGACTTCTACTTCACTCTCACATCGAGGGGGGAATGTAAGGAAGAACTTCCCCCAGTAATGTTTACGAGGTCATGGTTTAGGATTTTTTTTTTTCCTGTCTCACTTCCCTTTAGGTTAAGTTGGGGCAAATCAGGGCTGAGAGGTTGCTGGAATTTTCCCATCGGGACCTCAGGATGCTTATGGACGTCACAGGGGCTTGGGGAGCTGCTGTGTGTCTCTGGGGTTGGGGCTTAGCTCCAGTATCTCCCCCAGGACAGCAGAGCCGGTCGCCTCTCATTCTGTACGAAGTTGTGCTATGGCATTGGCGGGATCCCCAACCAGGTGGCCTCCAGTGCCACAGCCTTCTACCTGCAGGTCTTCCTGCTTGATGTGGCACAGGTAAGTAAGGGCACCAGCCCAGGGCCACCTGCTCCCACCTGCCTTCCACCCCCTCCCTGTCTGGTTCTTCCACCTCCATCAGCTCTCCTTGGTAGACAGCATTTCTGACCCAAGGCTGACAGAAAGCCAAATGCTACTGAAGGCAACCTCCTTAAGGATGTTTATTGCAGCCTTGTTTGTAGTGGGAAGATGGAAAACAGTGTGAATACCCTACAACACAGAAGCAATTGAATAAGTTGTGCTATATCCACATAGGGATCCCTGGCGGCACAGTGGTTAAATGCTTGGCTGCTAACTGAAGGGTTGGTCGTTTGAACTAACCAGCAGCTCCTCAGGAGAAAGATGTGGCAGACTGCTTCCGTGAAGATTACAGCCATGGAAACCCCATAGGGCAGTTCTACTGTGTCCTATAGGGTCACTCTGAGTTGGAATTGACAGAAATGTTTTTTTTTTTTCTTTTTTATATCTATGTAATGGACTATTTAGGCAGCCATTCAAAAGAGTTAGCTCTATACCTGCTCCATGATGCATTGTCAAGTGACAAAAGCTAGTTTTAGAGAAGAGTATATAAAATGATCCCATTTTAACAAAACAAAGGTATGCCCCATATTTGTGTGTGCATGTGTATATGTATGTATATATCTGTACATCATTAAAATATAAGCATGGAGAAAATTATGGAAGAATACACACCAGGCTGTTAATATTGGCTATAGGAGGGAATGGTGGGGAGCAGAGGAGAAGCAAAAAAAAAGGTTTTTTTAATAAGATCCATGATTTTCAAAAAATGACACTGATACGACCCCATTTATGTAAAATTGTAAATTAGAAATGCATGAAAGGATGATTAAAATGCTTCCGGCAGTTGTCTCAGGAAGGTGAGATTCAGATGAGCTTTGCTTAATATTTTTCTGTACTGTTTAAATGTTTTTTATAATGAGTGTATTTATGTAACTAGAAAAGTCAATAAAACATTTTCACTGTGAAACAAAAAGTCTGTCTCTGACTGTCAGCCTAGATATACCCTTCTTGCTCTGAGCCACCCCATGGGCTTCTGATGAGGGCCCCCCACATCCTCTCCAAAGGTGACAGGGCCTGAGGAATAACGGAAATGTGCAGCCGTCAGCTCCCTCCCCACTCTTTCACTAGTTCATGTTACAACCTTCTGGATTAGTGTCCTGGCAAGGAGGCCTGGTGGCCCTATATACGGTGACTCTGCCAGGTCTCCCAGCAGGCAGGAAAGCCACCCTCTCCTACTCTGCCGGGCCTTCTCTATCCCCTCCCTGGTCCATTTCAGATCCCTGCTGCCCAGGCATCATTTGTCCTGTTTGGAGGGAAGGTGTCTGGGGCAGCTGCTGACCCTGTGGCTGGGTTCTTCATCAACAGAAGCAGAAGGACAGGGTCTGGACGACTCATGCCCTGGTGAGCAGCCCCACAGTCCTCGGGATCCAGTTACCCACCCCTGGCTCTGAGGTCACTGCATTTGTCACAGCCTTGTTTCTTGGTAGAAAACCCCATGGATTGTTAGAGGATAAGACTGGACTGTAGGTGACTGGGACTGGACTGGGACCAGACTGCAAGCTTTTCAGTTCAGAGACATTCTTAGGGACCCTCCCTCATCAGACAGCACAGGGCTGGGCAGAGCCTCTCATTATGGACAGGTTGGCCGGGAGGCCATGGAGGGTCTCACAGAGGAGCTGCAACTCATTTGTCCTTCCGTGTCCTCAATAGAGGGAATGGCACACTGAGGACACAGGCCCGAGTCCAGCAGTGAATGGCCCTCTCTGCCTGCCACTCCCACATCTGATCAGCCACCCAGACCTAGCCCTCACTTCTCTCCCTTTCCCTGACTCCCACTCTGAGAGCCCAGCCCAGAGCTTCTCCAAGGGCAGAGGGTGCCCAGAAGGGGTGAGGGTGTTCCAGGCCAGGTTCTTGGCATCCCCTCTGTCCTTGTGCTGAGGGGCGCTCCTCACCCCTGTGCTTCCATAGGTTGCTGGGATGCTCACCCTTCATCGCTGTAGCCTACTTCTTCCTATGGTTCCTGCACCCCTTCACCAGGCTTCGGGGAGTCTGGTACATGACCTTCTACTGCCTGTTCCAGGCCCTGGCCACGGTGAGTGGGTGCCCCCCGTCTTAGTTATCTAGTGCTGCTATAAATGAAATAACACAGGTGGGTGGCTTTAACAGAAATTTATTTTCTCACAGTTTAGGAGGCTAGAAGTCCGAATTCAGGGTCCCGGCTCTAGGGGAAGGCTTTCTCCCTGTCAGCTCTGGAGGAAGGTCCTTGTCTCTTCAGCTTCTGCTTCCTGGTTCCTTGGAGATCGCCATGTGTCTTGGCATCTATCTTACTCCATCTCTCTTCTGCTCGCTTGTTTAATCTCTTTTATATCTCAAAAGATATTTACTCAAGATACACCCTACACAAATCCTGCCTCATTAACATAAAGACAACCTATTTCCAAATGGGATTATAACCACAGGCATACAGATTAGAATTTACAACATGTACTTTGGGGGACATAATTCAATCTATAACACCCCCATAGGCCTGGACTCTGGTGAACCCCATTGCTGGCCAGTGGCTACTCTAAAGTGGGGATGGGTACGTGGCTAGCTGGGACTCACTGCCCTCACCTTGCACATCAATGACAGGAAAACTGCCGTTAGCTCCATTGCATCCTGTTCTGGACTGGGTGTTCCCTCCTGCCTTTCAGCCCCTAGTGGTGGGGTGCCAGGATGGACAGGGCGGCTAGAGCCTCAGCCTCCTGAAGCTGGGGCAGCCTGGGTTGGGGGGCCTGGGCGGTGGGGCCATCCCGAGCGCTGCCCGCACGCCTCAGTTCTTCCAGGTGCCCTACACGGCGCTCACCATGCTCCTGACCTCCAACCCGAGGGAGCGGGACTCGGCCACCGCGTACCGTGAGTGCAGGCTGAGGGGGAGGGGGGATGACGCTGTCATCCTGGGACAGGAGCCTCGGGACCCTGTGGGTGGATGTGGCACTCGTTCACTTTGCACGGCTGCTGTGTCCCCAGGGATAACCATGGAAATGGCGGGGACCCTGATGGGAGCCACCGTCCACGGACTCATCGTGTCTGGCGCCCATGAGCCCCACAGGTGCGAAGACGCCAGGCTCCCCTTGCCGGACGGCGTCTCCCCCGACGCGGTGAGTGCCCGGGCGGCCGGACCCCGCCGTGATCGCCTCTCCCGGCAGCCTCTTTCCTCTCGGGCCTCTTCCTCCTCTTTTGCGGGGCTCAGCTCTGCACACCGCGCGTTCTCATTCCTTTTCTGCGCCTCTCGCTGAGCGGATGACCCCCCAAGTCCAGGACAACCCATAGTGCTCCTGCCAAACCTCCTGCTGGATTCCTTCTCAACACAAAATAGATTGGCGGGTAGTCCCCAGAAAAGGGACAGAGGGTGGGGAAGGGGTGGGTTGTGGCCCTGGCCATAGGCGTGGCTGGAAGGGGCCTGCAAGGGTCGGGGAAGAGAGGGCAGCAGGATGGTCTGCCGTCTGTCTGGGCAGAGGCCTGGGTGAAGCCCCTCCTAGCACCCATCCCTCCAGCCCCAGTGTGAAGTGACAAGGGGAAGGGGGCAGCAGCATGTCGTGCCCTCCCCTCAAACCGGGTCCCTCATCAGCAGTTAGAGGGCACACTTCTATTTTACCCATCAAGGTCGTTGATTTTTCTATTTGTTCCTCTCCTTTTTTATTAAGCAAATGGCATCAACGTCCTCCAGACACCTAGGAATCATCTTTTACCCCTCTCTCTTTCTCAACCCTCCACTCCACCCTATTACCAAGTTCTGTCTGTTCCTTAGATCCAGTTCTTCTAGAATCTGTTCACTGCTCTGCCTCCCACTGCCATACTCTGGCCTATACCACAATCTCCCTCTTCCCCCCAACTTCTGCATCAGCCTCCTACAACAGTCTCCCTGCCTCCAGCCATTCCCGCCCCCAGCACAGTCAGGGTAACATTTTAAAGGGCACACTGGACCTTGTCTTTCCCTTTGCTAAAAGCCATATGGAGGGGCCTCTCCTTGAGACACATTTCACATGGCCTGGAGCACTCATTCTGTGGAATCTGGCCCCACATTCCTCTCCAGCCACATCTTAGGACTTTTCTACATTCTGGTTCCCACTGGTTCACAAGCCCAGGCCTTTACTTGAACACAGACCCCGGAACTGGGTGGCCCTCACCTTCAGGACTTATAAGCCGCCTCTCCCCAGGTTTGACTGTGGGGCCTCTACCCTTCTGTGTAGGCATTTGTGTCCGTTTTTTAATTAATAAATATTTCAGATTTACAAAAAGGTAGATAGCTATGGTTCTCAAAGTGTGCCTGGACCAGCAGCATTAGCATCACCTGGGAACCTGTTGAAGGAGCCCTGGTGGCTCAGTGGTTAAAGTGATCAACTGCTAACTGAAAGGTCCGGTGGTTGGAAACCACCAGAAGCTCTGAGGGAGAAAGATGTGGCAGCCCGCATCTATAGAGATTTACACCCCTGTGGGGTCACTATGAGTTGGAATCGACTCGATAGCAGTGGGTTTGGGTTTTGGTTTGAGAACTTGTTTAGAAAGGTAAATTCTTGGGCCCCAGACCTACTGATTCAGTAATTCTGGGGATGGACTGCACAGTAATCTGTTTTAATGAGATCTCCAGGGGGTTCTGATACCTGCCACGGTTTGGGAATCAATGGTATGAGAACAACACCACAAACACCCATGTGCCCTACCATCCGTTTAAGAAAACATGACAATTTAAGCCCCCGTGTATGCATCCCCAAACCCATCTCCAGGGCCAGCTACATGGTTTGTGGAATCTAGTGCAAAGTGAAAATGCAGGGCCCTAGCTGAGAGTGGGGAAGTGAACTCCCCTGCCCACAGGCCCTACTGCCCCAACCAAGGGATTACAATCTCCCAGCGCCGGGACACACTGAGCACCTGGATCGGATGTGGCTGAGCATCCCCCATACCTCAGGCACCCTCCGAGCAGCGCCATGGCACTGCCGGCCTGGTGTGGAAAGGCTGCCGCCATGCCCCTCCCTGACGGACTTTCCTGCACCCACATCCTGGCCCCTACTTGAGGGAGATGACTACCTAACGCAGGCCTGTCCATGATCACCCACCCTACTGGTGACAGTGTAGGGGTGGGGCCAGGTGGAGGAGGCCGGTGGGGGTGCTGGGGTGCGAAGGACTGGAGAGCAGAAGGTTGGGAACCCATTCTGGGCAGATGGGCTTCCTGTGAGCTGAGGCCCTTGGTAGTGCATGCTGCACTGTCCACGGACTTCACTTACAAAACACAAATTCCGTGATGAAATTACTGGGAATTTGAAGACAATGACAGCACAGCATTAAGCGCAGGGCCCCTCTGAGCACAGGCTCTGTGTCATCTCCCTTTCTTCCCCCTCCCTTCCCCCAGATAACCTCTATCCAGCGTTGGGCGGCTGTCGTTCCCATGCATTCTTTACATGCATTTTTTATGACATACGTATCTTCCCCTAAATGACAGGTAGCATGGTTTCTCTTTTCTGTACTCATCTGGGCCATCATGCCTCACGCTGTGCTGTAAAACTGTGTGCTTATGGATCTGTCTTCCCATCGCACTTGAGCCCCTTATTGTGGGTAGACAAGTTACTTATCAGTATAACCGCAGGGTTTAGCATGCACAAGTCAGCAGCAATAAATGTTTGCTTAAAAAAACCAGAGAAAGAACAAGTGCGCCAGCCCTGAGCCCCACAGGCATTGATGCTCCCTTCCCATGGAGAAGGCACAAGGTCTGCAGAAAGACACGTGTGGATGAGTCATTCAGAGCCCTTCGATGTTGGTGTGATTGGGAGGAGGGGGACTGAGGGCCACTCTGCTCCCATTGGGAGTGGCTCCTGCCCTGCCCCGCATGTCCCTGCTCCCATGGGTTGGAGACATTACACCCACCCCAGTTCTGTCCTGCCCCACAGATACATCTCTACTCCATTGCAGCTGCCGTGGTTGCTGTGACTTACCCGGTGTGCACTGGCCTACTCTGCCTGGGGGTGAAGGAGCGGCCGGGTAGGGAGGAAGGAGGAAGGATGTGGGAACAGAAGCTGGGGAGAGGGCTCCTCTTGGGGGTGGGTTTTAGTTTCGAACTCTGCCAAGCCAAGGTGTTCCCTTTCTGTGTTGCAGACCGCTCAGCCCCAGCCTCAGGCCAAGGCCTGAGCTTCCTGGCTGGGCTGGGCCTCACTGTCCGGCACCCGCCCTACCTGAAGTTGGTGGTCTCCTTCCTGTTCATCTCAGCTGCTGTCCAGGTACCTCTGGCCAGGTTGATCCACGCTGGCTTGGCCCTGGCCATACTGACCCTGTGCAGGTTCTGTGTTCAGAGTTAGGTACCAGAGTAGGCTTGAGTTTTAATGGGAAAAAACCCATGGCTGGCTGGCACCATGGCCCAGAGAGCCTGGGGCTGGGAGGAGAGAGACCAAGGCAGGGCTTGTGGGATAGGGGAGGGTGGCAGCCAGGCACTAGGAACCTGGCAGAGTGTGGGGTAGTTTCCTGGAAGTTTAGTGAAGTCCACCGGATCCTACTTGTGCAAGTGGTGAGGATGGGATAGGAATGGTGTTGATATCTGTGCTGGGAGAAGCGCCCTCTGTGGGGAAGGGAACAGTGTGATGGTGGCAGCAAGCAGTGTGCAAGGTCCCAAAGGGGAGGCCAGACTTGTGATCCAGTGCTTGCCCAGAGCTTCTGCCATCCTGTGTACACGCCCACCCTGCCTGTCTCCCTCTTCAGGTGGAGCAGAGCTATCTGGTCCTGTTCTGTACGCACGCCTCCCGGCTACATGACCATGTCCCGAGGCTGGTGCTAACCATCTTGGTGAGGGGTCTGGGGTGGTGAGGCAAGATCATCTGGGGTCTTGCGTGGGGACATGTGTAGTCCTTGACACGGCACATGTGTGGCCAGAACGCAATGGTCAACATTCTTGACTCTGTTTTGGTCTTAGTCAACTGCATTCCTACAGAGAGTGGGACCAGGGCATAAAGTTGGGTCATAAAGTTCAAACTGCAGGTTCAAACCAGGGAGCAGGCCAGGGGCAAGGTCAGGGCCGGGAGTCCCCTCGAAAAGCCAGGGCACTGAGATTCTGGGCAGAGGTGTGGGTGGCTCATCCCTGGCAGTGATATTGCTGTCCATTCACAGGTATCAGCTGTGCTGAGCACCCCACTGTGGGAGTGGGTTCTACATCGATTTGGGAAGAAGACCTCGGCCTTTGGGATCTGTGTGAGTGGGGCAGGAAGGAAGGCTGGAGATGCCAGTAGGGGAGGACAAGGGAGGTGGTGTGGATCCTGAGCTTCCTGGGGCCAGGGAGCTGGGTCTGTGTTCCCTTGTGTCTTCAGTGCCTATGGCCAGGCACGAGGGGCCATTATAAAGACTGGTGAGTGTGGGAATGAAAACAGCAAGTCTGGGGACCAAGTGGAGGGATCAGCTAGTGTGTCTGTCTCCCCAGGTGATGGTGCCTTTTGCAATCTTGTTGGCTGCCGTGCCCATAGCACCTGTGGCCTACATCGTGGCCTTTGTGTCTGGCGTGAGCATTGCTGTGTCCTTGCTGCTACCCTGGTAGGCTGGGGGAGGGGAAAGGGTATGGGAGCTTCACGTCCTTCCACAATGGGAATTCCCTCCTTCATGTCAACCTGTTGTCCCAGGGCCCCCATGCCCAGCCTCTTAAAGGTGCACCAGCAGCAGGAGTGGTGGGCATATTGCCTGGCTCTCTGTGGGCCAGTCCTGGTCCTGGGCAGCAGGGACCTAGGGATGAAGCCAACTTGGTCTCAGTCCCCAGACAGCTCACAGACTGATGGGTGTTAAAGGGATAAAAGGGATAACTCTGCAGCCCTCTTTACCCCCAGGTCCATGCTGCCAGATGTGGTAGATGACTTCCAGTTGCAGCATCAGCATGGCCCAGGCCTGGAGACCATCTTCTACTCTTCCTATGTCTTCTTCACCAAGCTTTCAGGCGCAGGTGCTCTGGGCATCTCCACACTCAGTCTGGAGTGAGTCCCAGAGCAGGGGGTCACCAGAGGCATAAAGGACTAGTGGGGTGGGAAGAAGAGGGCAAAGCCCCCTCCAGCCAGCTACGGATCACCCGTGAGCCTGGGCCCAAGCTCTGTTCTGTGGAGATCTGGGGAACCACCACTCTCAGGTTTCTTTGTGCACATGACTGAGAGGCCTTTCTTGGGAGTTGTACCCACCTTCTGAAACCCCAGCCCCCACATTCTCAGTTCTCTCTCCCCTTGGCCAGGCCATTCCCTCAACCCTCTCTTCTACCACAGCTATGCTGTGTCCGAGTTTCAGGATATTGTGGGGGTGGGGGGTGCCTGGGACCCCTCCACTCAGGGAGCCAGGCTTGGCGAGAATCTGACTGGATGGATGGGTGGTGTTTCTCCAGGTTTGTGGGGTATAAGGCTGGAGCCTGTGAGCAGGCAGAGGAGGTGGTGGTGACCCTCAAGGTCCTCATTGGAGCCGTGCCCACCTGCATGATCCTCACTGGTCTGTGCATCCTCCTGGTCAGCCCCACTCTGAAGGTGCCAAGCCAGGATCCCTCCCGCCAGCTAAGCCTTCGGAGGTGGGCACCCTGCACATGGATACACACAGGGAGGGCCACCAACCCCCAGAGAGGCACACATAGATGCACACTGATGTGTGAATGACCAACATCTGCAGATCTCCCTGCATTATAGACACAGTCTATAGCTTCCGTGACACCACAGTCTCCTGGATTTTCTCCCACTACTCTGGTCATGCCTTCATAATCTTCTTGCTTTGACTGCCCGTTGGATGGCGGTATTCAAGGGCTCCCTCCTTAGTCCCCTATTCTTCTTGCTCTGCATAGCCCCTGTGTGGCCTCATCTACTTGTTTGACCTCAAGTCCCTCTTGTGTGCTGGCAACTCCTAAAGCTGCCCCTCCATCCTTGACTTCCTTCAAGTTCCAGATCCACATATCTAGCTCTCATTTGGACATTTCCACGGCAGTCCCACAAGCATGTCAATCTCAGTAAGTCCCAAACTGAACTCAACTTTTTCCCAAGTCGGCTCCTTCTCCTGTGTTCTCTCAGTGAATGGCACTACCATCCACCCTGGGAGCCAGAAGCCTGGGAGAGTCGGCTCCCACTCTGCCCTCCTGCAGGCTGTGCTGAGCAGCTCTCTGAGCTTTGTCCTCCCCCACCACAGTACTCATCTCATTGTGCGGGGATGATCCGCTCACTTGTCTGGCTTTCCCAGTAGACTGTAGAGACCTTGAAGGCTGGAGCTGTGTTTATCCATTTCTGTATCCTAAGAGGCAGAGCTGGCATTTGCAAGTCTGCATGTGTGTTTTGCAGATGTCCATACATTTACAAACACTTGGGCTCATGGACATGTACAGGACCACAAAGGGGAGGCAGTAATTGGCAGCATCGTCAATCCCTCACTTCTCAGTATTGGTGGCCCCAGGCTCTTCACCAGAGTAACACTGAAATCCTGCTTTACATCTCAAGGAAGGAAGGACAAGAGGATATGGGATTACTTGTTGGGTGTTGGAGAAACTAGGGTTGTAGTTTTATTAACAGGGACTGTCTTAGTCAGTCTGCAACAACAGAAATCCTACAAGTGAATAGCTTTAACAAAGAGAAATTTATTTCCTCACAGTAAAGTAGGCTAGAAGTCCAAATTCAGGGCGTCAGCTCCAGGGAAAGGCTTTCTCTCTCTGTTGGCCTTCTCATCAGTGTTCCCCTGGACTAGGAGCTTCTCCGCGCGGGGACCCCAGGTCCAAAGGATGCACTCTGCTCCTGGCACTGCTTTCTTGGTGGTATAAGGCCCCCCTGTCTCTCTGCTCACTTCTCTCTTTTATATCTCAAGAGATTGCCTCAGGACACAATCCAATCTTGTAGATGGAGTCCTGCCTTACTAACACAACTGCCACCCATCCTCCCTCATTAACATCATAGAGGCAGGATTTACAACATATAGGAAAATCACACAATACCAGGAATCATGGCACAGCCAGATTGATATATACATTTTTTGGGGAACATAATTCAATCCATGACAGGGACCATTAAGGGGAAGAGTTGCTGGGAAGACAAAGAAGGGTCACTGAAACTTCCATGGGCATCTGTGGCAGGACAGAGGCCATCCCGCCACACACCCCTCCTTCGCCTTGGTTTCTTTTCCTTCCTACAGGAGGACCAGCTACAGCCTTGCTTAAAGTCTGAGACTTCTGTGAGCTGGAAGAGCAAAAGCCAGCAGCATCTTCTGGGCCTGAAGTCTCCCTTTCTTCCTAGCCCTTTAGCACCCCTACCTAGCAGTGTAGCACACAACTTGTCTTTCCTCTGGGATATGGGGATGTCTCCGGCTGCTGGGATTGGCCTGGGCTCTAGGACCTCTCCCTGACAACTTCTTGCCTGTTGACCACAGACCATGCCAGACAGGCCCATGCCCCTGACTACCCCAGCTCCAGGCAACCCTTGACCCTGGACTGCAGACTCCCTATGGGGAGCACCAGGCCCTACAACCTGCTTAGATGGCAAAGCTCGCCTGACAGATGGCAGGTGTACAGACCTACTGGCCCTCCCAAGGTTCCAGTAGACATCTGCTAAAGACACAAAAAGAGACTGACGGACAGCACATGAATGGACAGAGTGGGGACAGATGATGGCATGCTGGGGTGTACAGTAAGAGAAACATAGGTACAGTGAGACCAAGAGGCCCGGAGAGACAGCAGTGGGGATGACAGAGCAGGGCACTGGAGGTATTTCTTGGGTCTTTCCTATTTTGCATATAAGTTGAGGACACTTTCTGTAAGTGGACAGATACTGATATGGACCACCAAAGGTCATTTTTTTTCTTTCCACCGAGGTTTATTTTTACAAAAGTAAATTAAAGGGCTTATCGCCTATAAATCCCTGTAATACTTAAATCACCTGGTGTGTCTACCTATCTATCTATATATATGTGTGTGGGCAGTGTGAATTTTTAGTAATTCAGCTGGTAAAATGTGGCTCTGCCCTCCCATCTCACTTCCTGGGAACCCTTGGTTACAAAGGGGAAGGGAGAGGTACCTGATGTTGAGCCTGTTTGTGTCCCCACAGCACAAATTCCTGACTGCATTTCCTCAGATCAAGTCAAGACTCAAGAGTGGCCTGGGATAGCAGGCCATGGGGGCTCCTGTGGGTTGGGGCCTGGGGAGGGTTGGGGAACTCGTGGGCCTAGGTATCCCAGCAACTTACGACTAGAGAAGCCTGGGCACCTAAAGAGTGGGGCCTGAGGGGTACAGACTTGCCCTCCCATGTCTCCTCAGGCCCCTTCCATGAGGTTGGCCAATGCTCCCAAGCCCCTGCCCAGGGCTAGGCGCCCCCTCCACCTCTCCTTTAGACCTATGGCTGCCTCTTCAGTGGCCAAACCCCCCCTGAGCCCCCCAGAGGCCTGGCCAAGGGGAGATGATGCCCTTGCCTCCTGGCTCTCTGCCTGACCAACAGGACACAGGCCCTGGGAGTGTCACACAAAGTGGAAACTACCAGGACAGGATGCATAGAACCCTACTGTCAGACAGCTGGGAGGAGGCATCTGGGCTGGTCCTGGAGTGAAGGGCGGGATCCAAGCAGGAGGAATTCACAGGAAGAGGGCCCAGCTTGAGCAAATGTACAGGAAAAGGTCTAGGATGGGAGTAAGGTGGTTTGGTTTGGCGGGGTGACTAAGAAGCAGCTCTCAGTGCGATAGGGCAATAGTTGTGGGGACTGGTCCACCACTTGCTAGGTAATTTTGTGGCCCATCTGGAGGCCATATCTAGGAAGGCATTCTCCTAGTTCTGCAGATGAGTCAGAGGGGCTGGACTTTCAGAGCCCAGTCTGCTGCTACAGTTCTATCCTCAGGCTCCCTGCGAGTGGCTACTCGTCTCTCAGATGGGATAGGACAGGAGACACTGGACTGCCAAAGCTGGGACCCCGGACCAGCACCTCTACCTAGGGCTTCCCTCCTTGGACTTGGCGTCTCAGCTCCACCACTTCCAGTTGCATCCCCTGAAACCATGAGTGCTTACTTGGTGCCAGTTGATATTTAGTCCCAAGGATACAGAAATGAAGAAGGTCCAACCTCTGTCTTTACAGAGATCATGGTATAGTGGGGAGGTCCACTTCTGGGGGTCAGGGGACAGATCCCAGAGGAAGGGAGTCATTGTGGGCTGAACAAATACCCTAAAGGCGTATTTTGTTTCTTCCTCACAGCAGTTCTGTGAAGTGGGTACTTTTATGCTCATATTCAGATGAAGAAACAGGCTAGAGAGATTAAGCAACTTGCCTAAGATCAGTTGGTAGTGGAAATGAGTCTTGAACCCAAGCCTGCCTGACTCCAAAGCTTGTGGAGATAGCCAGTGCTTACAAAATGTGCTGGAAGAATGGCCATCACCAGACCTCGGTATCACCAGAACCGCTCCTCCCCTGGAACCCAATGCCAGCACTCCTGACTGACTGCACGCTCTAGGTACACTATAGTTCCCATTACTCCTACTCTCCAATCCTTGGTTCACTGAGCTGCCCTTCATGCCCACATCCCTCTTCTGATGCCTGTCCTTCTGCTTCAGAAGAAGAGGATCTCTCCCTGCCACCAAGGCCAGTCCCTGGACTTATCCCTGGCAAAGAGCAGGCACCCCTCCCTTACCCCTTCCCTCTCCACTACCTCCTTCATCACTACTTAAATCCAGGAGGCTATTGTGCTGCTCACTTGCTTAAGACCCTCTCGGTCCCACCCATGCCTCTCATCCCACTCAGTCCCTATGATGGCCTCAAGACTTCACATGATCAGGTCAATGGCAAAATGTCACTTCCTCAGAGAGGTCTTTCCTGCTTCCCTGATCACCCCCTACCCCTAGCACTCTAATCGCTACCCTGCTTTTCTTGTACTTTATAGTACGTACCACTATAATAGCAGCCCTGACAGCCAGTGATTAAGTGCTTGGCTGCTAAGCGAAAGGTCGGCGATTCCGACCCATCAGTGAGGTACCATTTAAAATTACTAGACTGTCATAAAGTAACATGCACTGACCATGTACAACAATAGGTGCTATGATACACTGCTGGTGGGAGTGAAAACTGATATAACCATCTGGTATTATCTCATTATTGTGGCATTATAAAGTTGAACTTGCGCACACCCAAGACCCAGCAATTCCACTTCTAGGTAAAAGACCCTAGAGAGTCTTTTCAAACGCTTACATTAGGAGACATTTACAAGAGTATTCAACACAATATTGTTTATAATCACTAAAATAAAACCAGGGAACAATCCAAATGTCTATGGCAGGAAAATGGATAAACTGTGGTAACTATAAAACTTTGAAAGTAACATAAACATACCCAGGAGGCTGAATCTGAAACAATGTTGAATGGAAAAAAAAGCAAGTCACGGAAGACTATATATGATATACTATATACGATATAGTACCGTTTTTACATATAAAGCTCACCATATTGTTTAGCCTAGCACATATATGTGGTGAAACTTTTTTTTAAGAAGAGGAATGAAGAAATGATAATTAACAGCAATCAAGGGATTAGTTACCTCAGGGTTGGAGCTATGGAGATGGGATCAAAAAGGGGCACACAGGGAAACTGAGTGTTTCCAGTAGTGTTCTGGTTCTTGAGTTAGGTGGTGGGTGGTTCATTATATTATGAAGCCTTCCTATACCTTACATGGAGACCCTGGTGGCGTAGTGGTTAAAAGTTTGGCTGCTAACCAGAAGGTTGGCAGTTTGAATCCACTAGGCGCTCTTTGGAAACCCTATGGGGCAGTTCTACTCTGTCCTATAGGGTCGCCATGAGTCGGAATCAACTCGATGGCAATGGGTTTGGTTTGGTACACCTTATATGGAGCCCTGGTGGTGTAGTGGTTAAGAGCTACGGCTGCTAAACAACAGGTCAGAAGCTGGAATCCACCAGCCGCTCCTTGGAAACCTGATGTGATGGTTCTACTCTGTCCTATTGAGTCGCTATGAGTCAGAACTGACTCGATGGAAACAGGTTTGGTGTTTTCGGTTTTTATATCTTACGTGATTAAGGGTTTGGCTGCCAAAAGGTTGGCAGCTGGAATCCACCAGCCGCTCCTTGGAAACCCTATGGGGCAGTTCTACTCTGTCCTAGAGGATCGCTGTGAGTTGGAATCAACTTCGACGGCAACAGGTTTGTTTTGGGTTTGTACCTTATACATACTGTATGTATTAAATATTATCCACACAAAATTTAGAAAAATTTGGGTGCAAAATGGGATATGTAAATAATATCTTTCATTATACAACATATTTTCAATAAAACATTTAACAATTAACTTAGAGAATTTAGCCCTTCTCTCCATGTCTGCAAAGTCAGCAAACACTGGATTACTTTCTAGGGTTTCAATGACTATCATAGCAGGAGAGGCCAAGGAGACGTCTCTTGTATGAGAGTTGCCATGGAATCAGATTTGTTGTAATGAAACAGATAATTTATATTCTGAACTCTCTACCAGAACAACTACAAAGATAACATACATACACATAAAATCAGTAGCATTTCTCTATACCAGTAATCATCACAAAGAAAATACCACGAAAACATTCACAACAGCCACAACAAACATTAATGATTTTATTGAAGACTCGTCCATAAGAATTAGACCAGAGAAATGGTAGTTATAACACACATCTTGAGGACACACACTGACCTTACTCAAGGGTCCCCCACCCCCCTCTTAAGGCTTCACAATAGTTGTGACTTCATCTCACCCAGTCACTTCCTTCCCAAATGGAGCCAGGCCTCAGACTGTCCTCAGCCACTGCTCTGAGGCAGCTGATCACAGACAAGTGGCCTCCACTTCCATTATCCCAGCAGCTGTCTAATGCATTTGAACCACAAAATGGGCTCTCGCTTTTTTCCTATCCCTGCTCCATCTTCATAAACGGGAACAGACAGGAGTCCCCAAGGGTACAAAATATTTTCTTTCCGGATAATTTTAAAGGAAAGGGGGAAAAAAGATGTATATGTGCTAATGGAGCTTCTATGGCTGAAACAATTTATCTGCAGATGTGCTCTGATTGGCCACACACCAATCAATAATTTGTGCTGCCGTAATTGAAATTTATCATTCTGTTTGAGAGCAGTGAGCAGTGGTGTCTATCTGAAGGCAATCAGGGATCTCTCCACTATACTAGGCTAGCACTTTAGCGCTTAAGTAAACTGGTATGCATTAGAACTACCTCAGATTCAGTGAAATTTCCAACTTTGTGTTATACTTTCTCTCACAGACACTCTAAGACTTAAATGGAGGGAAAAGTAAAAATATCAAAATTAAAGTAACAAATAAGTTAACTAACAGAGTGACTACTGGGAGGAAATATGAAAATTTTATGATCCTCAAACTGAAAAGCATTTCAGGGAGAAACTCGTGAGTGACAACACAGAATCACGTCTTGGGCTTCGCCTGAGCTTGGTATTGCACTGGCAGCACCAGTACATGCCCATGTGGAGACCAGAGGAGTTGAAACACTTGACAAATTACTTAATGGACTTACAAAGTGAATGGAAGAAGCCCAAAGCTAAGTTTTAGATGTACCTGGTCCTTTGTCAGCCAGGGATTTTTAGGGAAGTAAGAGGGCTAGGTTTCAATCCTGGGAGGTCCAGGCAACACCAGAACTACCGCCTGACTCAGGCAGCCCTGGGAGCAGAAGCCAAGTGGTTTTTATCTTCCTATGAGCTCTGCTGATTCATGCTGGTTTGGGGGAAAAGGGTGTGCTGGAGCATACGCTCTCCTGCACTCCTTACCCTCATCTATAAGCCAAGGAGAAGACCTCTAAAAGTACCGAGACATCTTTTAAGTGCTCCTAAGATGGCCTAAACACAGCCTCAGAGAAACCATAACACACAATCCATATGGCACATGGCGTTGTTTTGTTCTGGGAACTGTGCCCTTAGACAAAACCACAATAGTCATAAATACATAAACAACCACTTTCTGAGTCATCTAACAGAGACTGAGCTCTGCTGCCACACAGCCCAGGGGAAAACCGGAAGAGCCAACCCTGGCAAGTGCTTCACTCTGAACAACAGTGAGAATCCCAGCTGCGACAGAATTCACGGTGGAAAAAGGACCTTGTTTTTAACGGTGTCATCTGAAAAGCTATACAGCAAATACTCTACAGACAAATATCATGCTGTGCTGCCTAAATGGTTAGAACAACCAGTGGTATCTAAACTTTGGGCAGTATGGTCTCTAAAGATTTCAAGAGAAGGGCCAGGATCCAGACTCTGAGAAAAAGAGTCTTTGAAGACATCTGACCTGGAAAGTTTGCCATCTCTTATGATTATTTCCTGTGTGGCTGTGAAAGTTAATGGGATGAAGCCTTCGCTGTCAGCAGAGAGAAGGATCCAGAGGGAGTCTGTAAAGCAAAATAAGCACATAGGTAATTTAGGATAGTATCTTATTCTATAAAGAAAAATACGACTACAAATGTAGTTTTCTTGAGGCAAGGGATATAGCAGTTGATGACACTGAACCTGATTATAGAAGGCTTTAACAGAGAATGGGGAACTGGAAGGACTAAGTATTACTCAGGGTCAGGGTTATATGGCAGGGAGGGGATGCTGATGACTTACATCCACCCGAAAGTTGATTACTTACGCACAGCGAAGGGACATACATTTTTACCCACGCTGGGCATTTATCACTCAGTGCTATGCAGGTGTGTGTGTGTATGCATGCGCATGTATGTGTTAGGGGTTGCCTGTGGAGTGTCCCTATCTTATCTACATGCTGTTAACCATACTATGTGAATTTGGGACAGAAATTCTAAGGAGAAACATTCTTTATTCTTTAGATTCACCCTAACCTCTAGAAATCCAAGGAGGCTGAGCCTGGACCATACAGTGGCCCAGATAATCCTGAGTGGTTTATTCCAGGGTAACCTAGGGGCCACTAGCATAACACATGTCCAGACCATCTCTGGTTCTTTTAAGTCTAGTGTGTCTCACCTTCGACCCTGTCATTTCACTTCTGAAAATCTACACTTCCCAAAAATAAAATACAAAATATTCAGAGAGATTTTTTTTTAGTGCTATTTGTAATGGTGAAAACTTGGATAGTCAAATTTTAAAGAAAATATGGCAAAGTAAAATAAATATAGTATACCTCAGAATGGAATATCATCCCCACCCATTACAAATGACAATTATAATGAGCATGTATCCAAAACAAACAAACAAAAAACATTGATGACACAATGTTAAGGGAAAAAATGAAACAAAATTTTATGTTCAGTGTGGTTGGCTGCTGTGGAAAGAATGAGGCATAAGAAAACCATGTTTACATCTAATGGAGCATGGGCATGACTCAGTCCCCTGCCATCTAAGAGTCCCTTCGTGTTCCCATGCTTGCTGCCTATAAGAATGGCAACTTCTTTAAGAAATATTCTGCTATGCTGCTATGATCTTTGCATTTCAGTGCAACAGGCATATGTAAAGTTTTTGTTATTTCCTTATTATTGCTTTGTAACTCTTTTCCAGTTATTCCATGTGCACATTTAAATTTTCCAGCTAGACTATAAGTTGTCTAAGGGCAGAATCTGTATTTTTCATGTGTTTTGACACTAGTATAGGCCAAGGCATACAGTAGGCAATTAATAATAGTTGTAAATTATCTAGTGAACCTCTGAATGGTTGGTTACACCTCATTTTCATTAGTAGTGAAAATTACAAACTAGAAGGTGGAGGGAGGGAACATTAGGTGGGGTAGATTTCTGGATTTAACCTACCATGAAGCATTTCAATAAGAGAGAGGCCAAACGTCTGCTGAACCGTGCTGAGCCTCAGTTTGCCACGGCAGAGAAGCATGGCTCTTCTTTCAACAAGAGGACCTACATAATAAGGTTTCTTCACGTATAGAAATAAAAGTTGTTAAGCAGGTTGCAGAAGCGATGGAGTTAACATTTCTTAAGAGTACAATGGGTAAATCGTTTTTTGTTTTTTGTTTTTTTTTAAATTCTTACCTCTTACCACTCTCAACTAGACTTCATTTCTAAATAAGCAGCACTTTGCTACCAAGGAAACCCTGGTGGCGCAGTGGTTAAGAGCTCAGCGGCTAATCAAAAGGTCAGCAGTTGAAATTCACCAGCTGCTCCTTGGAAACTCTATGGGGCAATTCTACTCTGTCCTATAGGGTCGCTATGAGTTGGAATCGACTCAACAGCAATGGGTTTGGTTTTTTGCTGCCAAAGGAATAAAACATAACTTCTAGTTTTCTCTTCCTGTTGCTCTGATCTTTCCCCAGCATTATGTCTTCATTTCTAGGAGCTGGCTTTCTTAAGGAATGACTAATAACATTACAAGACGGTAGCCTGAAAGATACATCCTGACCTTGAGGAACTATGACTTGGCTGTTTTAGATATAACTAAGAAAAAATGCCAAGAAAGACTGCCCTAAATGGCACAGTAACAAAGGATTTGCATTAATTGAATAAATAAACTGTGATTAAAATTCACTTAGCTTACAGAAAGTACAAATGAAAATAAATGATGTTTAAAGTTTTAAGTCAGATTAAAAATTGAGTCGTCTTTAAAAATTGTTTCAAATATCCCTAGAAAAAGAAGATATAAAAAAAATAGTTTTAATTTAAGACACATTAAGAGCTCAAAGGTATAATAATAAAATACAGAATAAAAACAATAACTTCTAATTATATAATATTTGAAACAATATCTTCAAGTAAGCATTCATGTAAGCAGTTTTACCTGACTGAAGAACAGTTTTACAAGTTAGGTATCTAGCTCATTTTGTTATTCAAATTATCACTACTCACTGTTTGACTGCTATTGACTGCTGAGAAACAGATTTTCAACTATGAATTTCAACTACTCAAAAATGTCTATTAATGAGGTTTTAAATAAAGTCAATCAATAAACTGTAAAAATCACAAGCAACTAATTCATTTATTTTAACTCTTATGAAATGTGACTTCTGAAATTAGAGGGAAAACACTTTCTTTTGATTTTTGTTTTTTACTTTTTCTCATCACAAAAGGAATAGATGCGTAATATAAAAAAGTAAAACACAGAAATTTACAATGGAGAAAGTACAATCCTCCAATATTCTACTCTTCAGAGAGAACTACTGGTTACACCTTGGCTGGGCTACCTCATTATAAACAAAAATTGAGGAAACGAAAAGTCAAGAAAATACATTATTTTAACTTCAGTTAAACTGGCATAACAGTTTATAAAGACAATGTTTATAAAGACGATGTTCTACATTCTACCTTGGTGAGTAGCGTCTGGGGTCTTAAAAGCCTGTGAGCAGCCATCTAAGATACTCCACTGGTCTTATCCCTTCGGGAGCAAGGGAGAATGAAGAGAACAGAATACAAGGGAAAGATTAGTCCGAAGGACTGATGGACCACAGCTACCAAGGCCTCCACCAGGCTGAGTCCAGTACAGCTAGATGGTGCCCAGCTACCACCACTGACTGCTCTGACAGGATCACAACAGAGGGTTCCGGACAGAGCTGGAGAAGGATGGAGAACAAAATTCTAACTCACAAAAAAAAAACACCAGATTTACTGGCCTAAAGAAGACTGGAGAAACCCCGAGAGTATGGCCCCCAGACACCTTTTTAGCTCAGTGGTGAAGTCATCTCCGAGGTTCACCATTCAGCCTGGGAGTGGACAGCCCCGTAAAACCAAATGGGACTAATGAGGTACAGCAGTCCAGGGTCAAAGGCCAGAAGGCAGAGGGGGACAAGGAAGCTGGTGATAGGGAACCCAAGGTTGAGTAAGGATAGTGTTGATGTGTTGTGAGGTTGTTAACCATTGT